>NC_090266.1:305408032-305714532 GCF_040414725.1 Anabrus simplex
ATGTTGAGGAATGAGCCACTACAATGTAGGCTATAAGTCATTTTATTCACGCTGAGTGAAATGCTAGTTTAGGGGAAGGCCTAACTTTCAATTCTCAAATATGTATGTTATTGGTGATCCTATCGATAAATACTACATAAGTATAATCACATAGAATTCCATTTCCGATCATTTATGTATTATACATTTTTTACGTACCGGATATGATAACAGAGATATTCATGAATTTTAATTTTTGTTGCTAAGTCCGAACCAACGCCGAGCCACGAGAAAATGAACAAACAGTATTTAATGAAAATCGGTATATAGAGTCGGGGAATAAGAAACTATAGTCTACGGGATAAACAACTTTATTCACCTTGGATCAAATGGTAGTTTAGGGGAAGGCGCCTGTATGTAGTTGGTCCTATCGATAAGTACTACCCTACATAACAAGATTATAGAGAATACAGTTTCCGATCACTTATATTTTATTCAGTTTTGCCGTACCGACTGTGATAGGAGTGATATTTCAGAGTCGGAAGGAAATTTAAATGTGAAGACCTACAATATCGAAAGCTTATAAAATTAATCAACAGTAACATTACATTGGCCATTGTTTGTTGTGTTATACTTTGTCTCCTCTGCTGAAACTCATATCCGATAGACGTATTACTGCTGCTTATCGAGTATGACAGCCTGCCTGAATATTGGCGGGAAATAGATTGTGAATTGGAAAAATTTCTTCTTTAGCATACCATTCCCCTGGTTCATAAATTTTGTGACGCTAATAGTACGTAACACACTGGTTCATCATAGTGTTCCAGTTATTCCACCTCTACTCCGAGGTGCTGATTTGAATGAGCAGTGTGCACACTTAACGGAATAATAGCAGAGGAGTGTTCACGGTTGTCTGCGGCCTGATTATTCCAGCTCTGGAACTTCGGACTGTTAAATCGGCAGAGTAGTACTGTTTATTAAAAGTGAGAAAATGTGTGCTTCTTCATACGATAGAGTATTTCATGTGATAACATTGCTTTTAATCGCAACATTCTTACTGACGTCGTTGTAAGGACCTGTGTTAATTTCAATTGGGAAAACCACTAAGACAGTCTTTCTGAGGATGTAAAAAGGCAGGTGGAAAGTGAATGTCTGCCGTTATAATGAAAATTCCCCAACTTGATTGTGACTGATGGTAGGCAAGAGAACCTACGATTACAATGAAAATTCCATAGCCCAGTCTTCACATGAGAAAAGACGTACGGTGACTTCTCCGTCGCGTTTCTGGGCCAACGTCAAAGCCATGCAATTTAATACAATCTTACACACAACGTGTACACTACCTAACCTATAATTCCATAGCGAAGCACGGGTACATCATCCAGTATTAAATAGTAGTAAGAAGGGCAGGCAGGTTCATGAAACAACCATCCGCTTACCCACACGGATTGCTGCGGCTGACTCACTATGTCGCCCGCTTTCTTTGCTTGCTGATTGTTCTTGGAAACTCTGCTCACTCGTCTACGCTCTGCTAACGTCAGCGATGAGCTTGTACTGTAATCAGGACGTAGTGGTGCAGCCGAAGAAACGACATGTATTCTTTGCAAGAACGAATTACTACATTTTTTTTTTGCTAGTTGCTTTACGTCGCACCGACACAGATAGGTCTTATGGCGACGATGCGACAGGGAAGGGCTGGGAGTGGGAAGGGAACGGCCGTGGCCTTAATTAACGTACAGCCCCAGCATTTGCCTGGTGTGAAAATGGGAAACCACGGAAAACCATTTTCAGGGCTGCCGACAGTGGGGTTCGAACCTACTATCTCCCGAATACTGGATACTGGTCGCACTTAAGCGACTGCAGCTATCCAGCTCGGTAATTACAACATTTAGAGGCGTGTGTGCCGAAAGGCTCTATCAATGAATAAAACGTTTCACACACCTGCTTTCTGATCATAGAAAAATGGAAAGCACTTTCAGTATCTTCCGTAAACATGAATACCAAAAATTAACTCCTTTTCTTCTCTTTCATACGTCATGTAAGTACTTCAGGGCTGCGACGAATGGTGGAGACAAAGACAAGTCAATCCTATTGTGCATAAGTATATTGTATCAGGAAAAATTTATTTCAAAGAGCATGAGGTCGTTCTGAGCGGTGCCTAGTTCTTAGGAGAGGGTACAGAGAGGGAGAATCGCAAGGCGAAATAATAGATGTCATAACGTTCTCCCATTTATTCAATCTATGAAAAGTTACCATATTATATCGCTGAATTGTAGTGATCATAGATATTTATTGGAAAATATATTCCAATTCCAACAACAAACTATCGAAAAAAATATGTTGATCGTGTAAAAGTCCAAATGAATAATGTTCTTTTCAACCAATTAAGCCCATCATGATTTTCTTGAAATAAAATAATAAAGCATGTTGAAAGTAAAATCATAAAGTCCTTTATATTATCAGAGTATGTTTTCTACGTAAATTAAACAAAGTAAATTTTGTAATTCCTTCTCGTGAACTTCTCAAACTATTTATATTCAAATCTAAAACACTTGAAATTAAATTCGATCTTCTGGTAGGAGGTTCTAAGTATTGCCCTATTTTACGTAACATATTATACACGTTATATGAATATTGCTAATTAGGAGTTTATTGTACACCTTAACGATAAATAAAGCACTGAAATGAAGTTCTAAAGTTCCAACAAGTGAGAGCATACGATATTACGAGAGCACACTACCTTCCAAAAGTCTATCTGTATTTTTAAGTATTATAGAGCGTTAATTTCTAAAGTTTAGGGTCTGATAATATTTGTTCGCCAAAATATTAGTTCAGTGAGCTTTTGAATTGAGTTAGTTCTTTGTCAGCAATGACATTGTCTATAAAAGTTCAGTTGAAAGCAGAATTATATTTCTGAATGAAAAAACACTTATATCACCTGAATTATGTCTTCTTGTTAAGTTCAAACTGCTGAATACTGCTCTGCAAGCAGCAATCTGGAACTCAGCTAACAGCAAGCACTACGATGTGCCATAGTACCACGTCCCAGGAACCGTCCCTCGTAGTACCAAGCCAACGTTCCGCGTTGATCTGCATCAATCTCCGTCGACCTCCGTCGTTCTCCGTCGATTTCGGTCGTCTTGAGTCAGGATTTCTGATGTTAATAAAAGTGGCTTTAACACGAAAAAAGTCCATCTGACTAGGTCACTGATAGAGCATCCTATGTTGAAACGAGCACAATGTGATTTGTGGTGTTAGAACTGATTATAACTGCTTCAGAAATAATCACCATTCACTAGATGAGAAATGTGTCGAAGCACTGTTTCTTTTCGTATGTTGCAATAATTGGAAAATGAAAAACACATTTCTATGCATAGTTCATCTTTACACTCACTGCACACCGTTCGTATTGTCAGAAATAACTCTCGTTCGAAGCACAGTTTATCATGACTCACTTTCACAGTAAAGAAATATATAGCTCTCTCTCGTAATATATCGTAATGTTCCTTCTCACTGCTACAGTTCCTCAAATATTCGCGTACGAATTCTACAATTCACAATGTCACTGAATTATGAAGTATACGTAATGTATTACGGCGTATTTATAGTTTATTAGACAGTCTATTCACACGAATTAGTTTCAGATGGTACAGTCTGTTTTGAAAATTAATAAACAGCCTTTATGAACAAGTTAAAGTGGTTTTAGACTTTGAAAATATTTAAAATTATTAATGTGTTGTAAACCTACACTCACGATGTTCTAGGCTGAAACAGTTCATGTTCATTAAAATTTAAAGTAGGCTAGTCATGCCAGCTTCAAGTTTGTTAAAATTATTCACACGGAATCGAGATATTTTATAAGTTCCAATATTGGCGAAATATTACAAGTCTTATAACTTCGATGTTATAAACACATTCATTTTCTCCAAGTTCAAATGGCCCTGATGAATGGTAAGTTCAACAGTTTCTCAAGAAAATCTACTGGTTACTCACTGGTGTTCACATAAACTAAGTGTCAACTTGCTGTGGAAAATTATACAAGTATCATGACGTTTCCGTAGAATAAACACCGAGTTCGACACTTGTCGCGAGCAGTATGACTTGACGAGCCAGCTGTGAGCGAAGAGTGGAACTGGTTCGCTTCGGCCTGTGCCGCGGCTTTCATTCCGTATGGCTAAGGTTACTCGCCACGTCACGAGAAGAAATGTGGTTTGTTTCTCACTTGTTATCTCTTAAACGCCTTGATGCAATTTGTTGAGATTGACATATGTTTGCCTTCAGAACACCAGCTACACGACGAGGTATGTCTCATTTCTGTGTCTTCATTGGTAAAAAGTGAGGAAATATTTATTCTAGTACATTCGAGAGAAAAGCATACAACGTGTGCCACTGACGTCACCCGCAGGTTCCTCGCTCGTGACGTGTCCTGCTTGCGACGAAAAACTTCGTATCGAGCTCACATAAGATGTCGAGAACATGAACACATATTACTGCTGTCCTTTTCCAAATATTCCGGCAACTTTCCAATAATGTACCTGGCTAAAACAGTTCCTGGTACAATATGCTGGCATGTATTTGGAATTTTCGTAGATATACATATAAAGCAGGCATGTCGAGGTCACGGGCTGACAGGCAACTCTGCGTGCACGAGAAATAGCTGTTACGAGCACTAGCCCAAGACGTTATCAGATAGTGCAAGACTGGAGGGTGTACATTACACTTTCATAACTGCGGTACTCTGCACAGTACATGCATATATTCTTTCATATACGGACTTACCGGCACACAAATATATTCAACATGGCGTTTGCAAAAATGTGCCGAACAATGTAATAACCGTGTCCCAGAAAAATAAATAATTGCAAGGATTGACATAAGCTATGAAGTATTAAATAAAAGGCACTTGCTTTTTAGGGGCTTTAACATCTTTAACTTTCCTATGAACATTTTTGAAGCAGAATAATACCGAATACCATGCCGCTACTACATCGCCTCTGTAACTAAACGTCATGCTTTTATGAACTTAAACAAAAAGAAAATAGGTTGAGATAAAAGTAACGTCTCTTCAAGTAAGCAATTTGATAAACCATCATTTGCAGACCGAAACAGGTAACTGTAGCCTATCACCGCGAGGCGTGCGTAGCTGAGTCAGCAACGTGAGAAATACAAGCCAATTAAGGGAAAGAGACTTGAACCATCATGCGCAGATATTTCTAGCTTACGGCGGGTAAGCTTTGACTTGACGTATTTCTTTTAATTCCAGGAGGAACATAGGGCCTCGACAAAATTTCTCCAGCTTGCTCTATCTGCTGCCAATGCTTCCACCTCCCTCCATGTCTTGTTAACTCCAACAGTCTTCCTCTCTATGGTTCTCTTCCTGGTAATCCTCAGTCTGCCTTGCCTGCGACTTCCTTTTGGATTCCAGCTGAATGCCTGCCTTGTGATACTTTCTTGTGGTCTTCTCAGGGTGTGCCCAATCCATCTCCATTTTCTTCTCATCATCTGTTCCTGTATGGGACTTTGACTTGTGGCCTCCCAAAGATCTTTGTTTGAGATGGTCTTTGGCCACCATATTCTCATAATGTACCTCAAACAACGATTTATAAAAGTCTGTAACCTTGTGGTAATGTCTTTTGTCACTTTCCAGGTCTCACTTCCATACAGTAACACAGATTTAACATTTGACTTGAATTGGCAAGCTTTGACACCCGTGATATAGACTTTTCACTAACTTACTTCCGCGTAGGCCTATGCGGAGGAAGACGTTTGGAGTGTAGAAATACAGAACCGAGAAGATGTCATAATCTGAGCCATAGCCTCCATCAGACTTGACTACATGTATTCACTCTGTGCATGTTTTGTGATCGTATTCACCGCATTTCGTATACAGGAGATTGTAAGAGATCCTGTTATACAGAGAAAGAGAAAGGATCACTTTCGTAGACTGAACCAGAAACCATACGGCCACCAGTCAACGACTCTGATCAGAAGCCGTATTCACCTCGAGCACGGGGCCACAGTCGAAGCACGACGCTATGAAGACACGTCGCAGAAACTAAAGAACACTATGAAGTCAAAATGACCGGCCATGCTATCGGAAGGCGTTATCCTTCTTCGTAACAACGCCTGCCCCCACATGTCAACTCTGTGAGGAATGCGCTTCAGAGATTAAGGTGGGAAACTCTTCAGCAGCCTTTCTACAATCCAGGTCTCTTCCCATACAATTTTTAATATTTGGGGAGCTGAAGCAAAACATTCAAGGACATAGATTTGCATCGGAAGAGACGCGTGTGACTGGGTACGGACGTGGTTCCAGTCGGCAGACCGTCAGCATTTTCAAAAATAAGATTGACAATCCCGACTCCCAATGAGATGAATGTCTTAATAGCTCTGGTGATTATATTTCAGGTACGAAATATTATACTGTACTATGTGTTATGGCATGTGACATTTTTATTTGACTGTCCCTTACAAGTTAGTGCTTAAACCGCTCTTTCGCATTCTCTGCTACCAGGTCATGGAATTCACTCCTTGTCAATATTGAAGACGTGACTTCTCTTACGAAACTGAAGGCAGATTAACGAAGGTACTTGCTTGGTTCGTCAAATTGACTTGAATGTATGAGTGAGCGGTTAATAATATTTTATTTATATTACGATTTTGGGTTAGTTTTATAACGATTTATTCTTCTTATGATTATTATTATTATGTACTTAAAATGAAAATGAAAATCCCCAGCCTGTTTCCAGTAATTTGACCGGATCAGGAATGGAATGAATGAAGCCCCCATCTAGCGGCGAGGATAGGAATTGTGCCGGCTGCCGAAGTTTGTCTCACTCCTCTGGGACTATGAATAATGACTGACAGATGAAATGATATTGGAGAGTGTTGTTGCTATGAAAGATGATAGGGAAAACCGTAAAGCCGGGGAAAAAATGTCCCGCCTCCGCTTTGTCCAGCACAAATCCCACATGAAGTGGCCGGCATTTGAACCACTCAACCCAGCGGTGGCAGACCGGCGCACTGCCGCCTAAGCCACGGTATTATTATTATTATTATTATTATTATTATTATTATTATTATTATTATTATTATTATTATGTTCCGCTCCATGGCTAAATGGTTAGGGTGATGGCGTTTGGTACAGGGGGTCTCGGGTTCGATTTCCGGGCGGTTTGATTCTTTTAACATTCATAGGTCAATTCTGATGGCTCGGGGCTGGGTTTAGGTGGCACCTGTATCATTAGAATTCATCATGGGTAGGGCCTTATCCTCACAGATGCGCAGGTTGCCGTACGGCATCAACTCGAAAGATCTGCACCAGGCCTCTCCGGAGGCCACACGCCATTATTATTATTATTAGTATTATTATTGTGACACCGAGCTCGATAGCTGCAGTCGCCTAAGTGCGGTCAGTATCCAGTATTCGGAAGATAGTTGGTTCGAATCCCACTGTCGGCAGCCCTGAAGATGGTTTTCCGTGGTTTTCCGTGGTTTTCCATTTTCACACCAGGCAAATGCTGGGGCTGTACCTTAATTAAGGCCACGGCCGCTTACTTCCCACTTCCAGCCCTCTCCCGTCCCATCGTCGCCATAAGACCTATCTGTGTCGGTGCGACGTAAAACAAATAGCAAAAAAAAAAAAAAAAACATACTATTGTGACGGTGTGCGCTATTTTAATGTAAGAGCTTGGGAGGAGCAAGTTAGCCTGGCTCCAGCCACAAGTGACGTCAACAAGTTTGGCCCGGCCAGCTCGCCTCTGCAGCAACTAGTCAGGATCGGGCTAAGCGCCCAAGGCCAGGCCCTACGCTATCTTTCCGTGATAACATTGCAGTCCTCCCCGATAGTGCAGGAAAGGACGAGAAGATGAACCCGGAGCTTTCATATTCCAGAGGACTCTGGAGGCTTCTCCCTTCGTGCAGTATTTGGAAGGGCCTGATTCTCTATTTAAGGCAGTCCGGACGAGTTTCAGCGGTCCAGTTCTGGCAGCGATCGAGACGTTTCAGTTGAGTGAGTGCAACTGTGGAGCATTGGATCAGTCAGAGAACAGAAAAGACTGAGTGCTGTTGGTCCTGTGTCTATGTGAACTGACGGCAAATGCGGGACAGTGCAACTGAGAGACGAGGGACAGTGATCGAAGACCTCTATGAGTGGACGGAATGTGTACCACATACCGAACTGTAGGACAGTGTTGCGCGCGTGCAAGCTGTTAACTGTATGATCGTGTTTGTGTACAGCGAGCTTTCTCGAAATGTTGTCATCCTTGTGGATGATCATTTAACACAACTCTTACTTGATGTATGAAGAACGAGTGAGGCCAGGTTCTGTTCATTCGGTGCCATAATTTTTTTTTTTTTTTTGCTAGGGGCTTTACGTCGCACCGACACAGATAGATCTTATGGCGACGATGGGATAGGAAAGGCCTAGGAGTTGGAAGGAAGCGGCCGTGGCCTCAATTAAGGTTCAGCCCCAGCATTTGCCTGGTGTGAAAATGGGAAACCACGGAAAACCATCTTCAGGGCTGCCGATAGTGGGATTCGAACCTACTATCTCCCGGATGCAAGCTCACAGCCGCGCGCCTCTACGCACACGGCCAACTCGCAAGGTGGTGCCATTATTTATTGGGATAGTGGTATGTTGCATAGCATTTAATTATCAACTTTCATAAGTTGGTTAAACACCAACGTGCAATTTTATGTAAAATATATTTTGATCATGAGGCATCAGATTAGTTGCTTAACGTGGAATCCCAGTCTCAAGAATACTACTTTCCATCTTGAGAATCACGTATACTAAGGTTAGGATTCAAACCGCGGCCGCCTCCTGGAGAAGCAAATGACAATTATGCTATCATAAGACGTTATGTCCACTCATTTAACCTAAACTACTTGAGACACTTCTATTTATCATACAATAAATAATTGAAGCAATCTGTATGTTAATTCAGCCAAATGTCACATAATCATTCTTTGGTGCTATAGCCCAAAAAGGGTGTACATTTTGTAGTATATTTCCACATTTCCACACTACATGCACAATGCTCTTCCTAAGGACAATTCGGACACGTAATATGCAAGAGTGTTTTGAATCTCTTCACTGAAGCATAAAATTGTTAAAGTTTGAAATATGCATATCATTCCATTAAGTAACGTCGCTTAAAAGAATAATGAGACCATGGCATTGTATAAGTTTGCCGGCCCCGTGGTGTAGGGGTAGCGTGTTTGCCTCTTACACGGAAGCCCCGGGTTCGATTCCCGGCCAGGTCGGGGATTTTTACCTGGACCTGAGAGCTGGTTCGAGGTCCACTCTGCGTACGTGATTAGAATTGAGAAGCTATCTGACGATGAGATAGCGGCCCCGGTCTAGAAAGCCAAGAATAACGGCGTAGGGGTTTCGTCGTGCTGATCACACGACACCTCGTAATCTGCAGGCCTTCGGGCTGAGCAGCGGTCGCTTGGTAGGCCAAGGCCCTTCAAGGGCTGTAGTGCCATGAGGGGGGTATTGTATACGTTTCTCGCAGGTAAACTGTAATCAGAAACAAGTGAACGTATAGATAAAATGTCTCTTGTGTGTATCAAGAGGATTTGCAACTACTGTACATGGGAGGTGAGCTATACTTTGATGACAATTAAAATTAAGTTTGACGAAATATTAAATGCGAGGAAAATGCACTATCATGCGCTCACTATTTCGTTTGACCGGCTGTACGTTTTCATACATGTTATCTTACGAGTGTTTACTGGTGATGAGGCAAATTTTACATATTTCTTTTAGCATTAATTTTTTTTTTTTTTTTTTTTGCTACTTGCTTCACATCACACCGACACAGACAGGTCTCATGGCGACGATGGGACGGGGAAGGGCAAGAAGTGGGAAGGAAGCGGCCGTGGCCTTAATTAAGGTACAGCCCCAGCATTTGCCTGGTGTGAAAATGGGAAACCACGGAAAACCATCTTCAGGGCTGCCGACAGTGGGGTTCGAACCTACTATATCCTGAATACTGGATACTGCTGGCCGCACTTAAGCGACTGCAGCTATCGAGCTCGGTAGCATTAATCTCTGGAGGTGTCAAGACGGTTCAAGCTCATACGAAAAAAATGAAATGGCGTACGGTTTATAGTGCCGGGAGTGTCATAGGACAAGTTCGGCTCGCCAGTTGCAGGTTTCTCGATTTGACGCTCGTAGGCGGCCTGCGTGTTGTGATGAGAATCAAAGGATCAAGAAGACGGACACACAGACCAAGCCACCGTAATTAACCAATTCTGTTTAAACTTCCCGACCCTGTCGGTAATCGAACCCGGGACTCCTGTTACCAAAGGCCAGCACGCTAACAATTTAGCCATGGAGCCGGACCGTTCAGGTGATGACCCCCTTATAAAGCTTTCCTCAATTTAGCAGACGTCAGGATTTTAACATTATCTTCAGTCTATCAAAGCAACATATCACTTGAAAGATCTGTGACAAATGGACCACTAATTCAAGGTGGACAATCTATTCACAACTGAAGTCACATCGCTTCACATTCGTAACAATACTTTTATTTACGAACCAGAAGCGTTGAGTTAATACTAAGATTCCTTTTCAATCTCCTACAAGGTCACGAAAGGAGAAAGTGTTTCTTCATAAATAAAACTGTGTTTTTTCGCCGGGCTGAGTGGCTCAGACGGTTAAGGCGCTGGCCTTCTGACCCCAACTTGGCAAGTTCGATCCTGGTTCAGACCGGTGGTATTTGAAGGTGCTCAAATACGCCAGCCTCGTGTCGGTAGATTTACTGGCACGTAAAAGAACTCCTGCGGGACTAAATTCCGACACCTCGGCGTCTCCGAAAACCGTAAAAGAGTAGTTAGTGGGACGTAAAACAAATAACATTATTATTATTAAAACTGTTTTTGTGTGTTGTAATAAAATTGTCCTTTCAGTTCTCGTCTCTGCCTTTCATCGTATCTTTTTTTAATTTTAACCGTAATTCACGTCAGTGAATTTCGCTCTCGCCAACTTCTTCCTTTTATAATTAGTAAGCAGATAGCTTATGCCTGGCTGCTCAAAGTAATAGCAACTCGCAAGTTCCATCATCCTTCTTACATTGGCTACTTCTTTCTTAATCTGTTTACCCTCCAGGGTTGGCTTACCCTCGGACTCAGCGAGGGATCCTACCTCAACCGCCTCAAGGGTAGTATCCTGGAGCGTCAGACACCGGGTTGGGGGATACAGCTGGGGAGGAGGACCAGTACATCGCCCAGGAGGCCTCGCCTGCTATGCTGAACAGGCGGGGGGATGGGAAGATTGAAAGGGATAGGCAAGGAGGAGGAAGGAAGCGGCCGTGGCCTTAAGTTAGGTACCATCCCGGAATTTGCCTGGAGGAGAAGTGGGAAACCACGGAAAACCACTTCCAGGATGGCTGAGGTGGGAATCGAACCCACCTCTACTCATTTGACCTCCCGAGGCTGAGTGGACCCCGTTCAAGCCCTCGTACCACTTTTCAAATTTCGTGGCAGAGCCGTGAATCGAACCCGGGCCTCCGGGGGTGGCAGCTAATCACACTAACCACTACATCACAGAGGCGGACCATAGTTAAATCTTGTCATTTAAAACCTCTCTATCGAATTTACCAAAGGAGTTTATTCTACAGGATCGGTGACTGGTTCGCTCATATTGAAATAGTTAGATTGGTTTAACGACCGAATCTGACCTCAACCACCTGGCTGCTGTTCATTCCAAATGTACGTTCTAGTCTTCCTCCCACTCCTCTAAGGTGCAATGTGACATGAGGGGCCTAGCTGGTCTATAAGATGGCAAATTAGAAACGTTAATTGACGGGAGTAGTAAGGCCTATACCAGCGCTCGAGAAAGAGCAAGCAGGCCGCTCTGCTCAACGATCGAATACTACAGACAAGAGGAAGGCTACTCTATTTTAGAACACTGCAAACGAAACGAAGGCTGCATTATGACAGTACAGTATACACGGTAGGAAGGCAACTTCATGACATTGCACAACGACTGCACATCGTAGCGTGATACAAGAACTCTACGTTGGTGTACTACACACAAAGCGATGACTGCTCTGCTGAATGTAGAAAGGCCGCTCTACGAGAACACTTCGTACAAAGCAGGAAGAATACTTTTGCACAGACTAAACGTATCTGATCGAAAGTAGCGTACTACGACATACGCATTAGACAGCACTCAATAGACAATAAGCCGGACATTTATAGTTTCTACTTCGATGCTAATCTTTTAACTATTGTTAAGTACTTGACATTATCGTTGCAGTTCTGCTGTATCTCACTTTCGTCTACATGGCTGCTGACTAAGATGTCACTGCATAGAAACTCACCACAGTTCTTCCAACTACGTAAGGCCTATCTATTATTCCAGTGATTGGGCTTCAGTCAAACTGTCGCTTCTACAAAGTACATGACAAATTAGTTATTGCTGCTGGATATTATACTTGATGAATGATAAAATTATACCTGTGTCCTGTATGGGGCCTTGGGACCGCCAATATGACTCCTATGCAGCCAGATGGCCTGCAGATATGCAAGTGATATTGCATCTATATAATGACTTCCTCAGCCGTATGATTCTTGGTTTTCTATCATAATTTTACTCAGCTGTCTTTGCATGGCATAGTAGACCCTGTTACAATCCTCATACAAGCAATGAAGTCCTTATATAAGTCGAGAATCAAACCCGGTCCTTCTAGTAAGAGATGTAGATACTACTATCCTTACGTCGCCATATTGAACTTTCAGGTGCTTATTCTGTTTTTTCGTAATACCATGCAGCAAAATATCATATAGTAGTACGTTTTATATGAAGAATGGTTGAATGGTCAGCATAAAAGCCTCCAGTCAAGATTGTTCCGGATTCGGTCCCTGGCTGGGCCGGGTATTTTATCCACGACTGATTAATTTTTCTAATTTAGGACTTTGTGAGTGTTTTTGTCTCAATACACACCTACTCATTTACAAACAATACTCCACACTATCAACAACCGTAGGAATAACAGTAGAATGTACTCCTCCAAATAGGACATCCGGCCGTATAAATCTCCCAAGTCTACATATGTGATACAGGCCATTTATAGTGCAAAGAAAGTCTGCTCGATGTATTGGAAAGCCAAAACAAGACTGGTTGATTCGACCGCTCGTTAGAGGTAGGTGCTGAAGCATGGACACCTATCCCAAGTACAGCGACGGTATCGTACTTTATCAATCTTTTTTTTGCTTTACGTCGCACTGACACAGATAGGTCTTATGGCGACGATGGGATAGGAAATGCCTAGGAGTTGGAAGGAAGCGGCCGTGGCCTTAATTATGGTACAGCCCCGGCATTTGCCTGGTGTGAAAATGGGAAACCACGGAAAACCATCTTCAAGGCTGCCGACAGTGGGACTCGAACCCACGATCTCCCGATTACTGGATACTGGCCGCACTTAAGCGACTGCAGCTATCGAGCTCGGTCTTCATCAATCTAGCCTTCACTCGAGTGAGAGCTCTATACTAAAGACCAACATGTCTCTTGCCAGTAAATGACGGAATCGGTCTACTACGACATATATAATTTGTGAAGGTAGGGGAGAGTTTTGTACCTTGAGAATAGTGTACCTCGGAACAGTTTTTTGTTCTGAGTTGTGCTACTTTGCGACCTCAAAAGTGAAACCAATTGTAAAAAATTGGCAGCAAAGATTAGGCAGCATAAAAGTGCGGTGTTTTCTTAGAACGGAAAAAATTGTTTGTTGTGTAAATGAAAACAATACCAAGAATGAACTACTGTTTGACAATAAATGGTTTTGGGGAACTGACTCATGAGACTGCCCATGATAACAAAGAGAATTACCCTCAGTTATGAAATAAACAAGTTTCTGTCTGAAGAGAAATGGATAAGGGCACTTATGGAACTTTATGCTGACCGATCTATAAGAATTCCAAGAGCTGCAAATTGTCACGTACTTACAAGTGAGGTATTACACGACAGTAGTTGCACGACCAGGGAAAATTAGACAAGCAATTACCGAAATTTTCCTAAGGGAAGGTCGTAGCAAGCCGTGGAAACAACCCGAGCCCAGCGAGGTTAGGTGGATTAAACGATAAATAAATGTTACTGACTAAAATAAAAACCAGTTTCAAGTTGAACAGAGACTTTAATGTAAAGATAAGAAATGAAATGGCAAATTACAAGTCCCTAAGAAGTTGTTTTAAAAAAAGAAATTAATTTAAGCCAAGAAATATAGGTCATTAAACTTTGACCAGGGTTAAAATTAAATAAGTCTGTTTTCGCAATTCAGTTCCTTGAGCAAATTATGAATGTTTAAACATAAGTAAAGAAACGGAGTAGGCTACTTATGAGAAACCCAACTCCGAGATCTCAGACTAGTTACAAATAATAATGGAGCAGAAAAGTGTTTCTTCTGACTACTTCAAAATTAAACTTAATGTAATTCGGATAAGTTAAGTCACCGATCACAAGTTCCACCAGGAACAAACATCAGGAGCGCAAAATTAAGAATAAACATTTACGTGAAAAATATACACGAAGAATCACCCCAAAAAAGAAAACACATTTACAGAATCAGATATTTAAGACATTAACCACCGCGTAACCCAAATTACGAAGTCACATCACCAGTCCCACGTCAAACATCAAAAACCAACATAACACAATTACCGCAAGTCAGATGTCAGAATTAAACAAACGTCAGAGCATTTAAATGTCAAGTCAAACACAGCATACACCCACACATAAGGTTATGAATGTCACCATTGCAACGAGGTAACGTGACCAAATAAAACAAAATGGCGGCTCCCCGTACAGTTACCTACCCGAGACAGAACTAGTCATCAGAAACAATTTTCAAACCTTACATTCACCTTATTTCACATTTTAGTACGGATAGTAGGATATTTAAGATATAACTGGTTGAATTACCCCAGACATAAGTGATAAGGATTCTCTTTTTTAAATGTAGTAGTGCAGGACACATATTTGTTACTAAAACATCTTTTGATGTATGAATTACCTTTAAGAAAACGTGCTCAGAATAATTATCAAACCAAATAACTCTACAAATCATTACATCGAAGCCCCACACAATACAGGTACTGTAATTATTTCTCAACAAGATAACCTTAAATTACGGATTCCTTTTGTCCAAATAGTTTCTCACTTTCGGAGGTAATAAAAGTTTACATAACACGATTTAGATGAATATATTCCAAAATCATATAGTAAGAATCAATCGTCGTTAGGGCTTGTCACTTCATGGTATTTCCGGGACCAACAAGAATGGAAATGCTACTTACAGATATCCATGATGAAAAGAAAAATAAATCAAAGAAATTTGGCGTATCGCCATTTGGTGATACAATCACCCCGGATCAAAAGTTAACATTTTTCCTCCTTCTTCTGCTCAAATATATTCAAAAGTCCAGCCGCAACAGCGAGAGTTGATCCTTCTTCTACAAATCAATTTGTAATGATAATTGCCAATCACTCGATTGTCGTTAACGCATGGAGAAAAAGGAAGCTGAGTTATGTTTGGAGATTGTTGCTAGATGGCAGTACAATCTCGACAGCATGCTTACTGAATGCTAGCGCTACAGTGGCGGATCCGTACAGAAATGAGCTTGCAGTATAAAATTCTTCCAGTTCAATTCCGATGAGCCGAAATAATCGTGATAATTAGTTTGATCACAAGGTAACTTGATAAGTGTCTAGGTACGCTACAATACGTATCCGAAATCCGTGACAAAATACAGGTAGGGCAACCAGTTGTAGCATTGTCTTTTTAATCGTCGCTTTTGGTCCATCCCTCCTGAACGAATTTGGAACTGTGATGAGACTGGAGTGTCCATAGTCCAGACCCCAGGAATGATAGTAGCTCCAAAGGGAATAAGGCAGATTGGGAGTGTGACATCTGCCGAACTTGACAGCCTTGGCACAGTTACTGTGTCAGTCAGCGCAACTGGGGTTCATAATTTTCCATTCTTCGGGATTCATGTTAAGCCTGGAATATTGTATGGCACAACGCCTTGCTCAATAGATGTTGCTACCCCCTTGGGTGGTCAAGCGAGGAATCCTTTTTACAGTTTTTGAAGGATATTTTATTAATGGACAACGACGAGACTCAGTGCGGAACTTCTCAATGTGGCACCTAATACCGGCATTATAATAGTCACTTTTCCCCACACTTCCCATAAAATTCAGCTTGAACTGTCTTTTGATCCCTGAGGACTTCCTACAACTAGTTAGCAATTTAGATTCGTTGCTTGCCAATTCTCTTGTCAATCATCCAAGGCAAGCCTTTCACATAAGTGGAGTTGGGAAAGTTGTAGGAAAAGCCTGACCATGTACATTGACTCCTGGGAACGGAATTAACGGTTTCCGAAATTAACATTGATTTCACACTTTATTTACAACTATTTCTCATCCATATTCCCTGTGTTTTAAGGTAAGCCCTACAAGGAGGGAATGTTCACGTTACATGATCATGTTGGACCATGGAACCCTTTACGCCTCACTACAAATTATCATTTAAACCTCTAATAAGGCTGAAATGCAGAAAAGCAAACTTGTAGCTATTAAGTAATCCTAGATAATTACTGCCATCGTGTATGGGAATACATAGGTGCCACCCAAAATTTAAAGAATATAAAAAGTGAAGAACGTTCCACGGTACAACAATCTGCGCTAGTTAATAATATGTAAACAGGCAGAGCTAACTCTATGGACCTCTATGATGAAATAAATCTAGAGTTATCTTCAAAATGGGAACACAAAGTATAACTCTTATACTTAAACAATGCACATCGCGTACGGGCTTCTCGACAGCATTTAGTGGTTTCACTTTATTACCGCAGGGCAAATCCAGCGAGGTTTAGGTAGTATACGGAGTATGGAGAGATTTAAGCTAATTGCCACCGCTGCAAATGATATTGATTTTAGGTCTGATATCCAATTATGCGATAATCTAGGGTTATACGATAAATATTTTGTGTGCGCATCCATGCACAATAGGAATGGAATCACTTCCTGCTTAACAGTAAAGCCCAATGATTTGCAACGTCGGTTTGTAAATATGACATATTCTCTAACAACTGTTCATCTACTGCATATGGAATGTTTTGTGTCAGTATGGCATTGAAAGCAAGTCAATAATGGAGGACAAATATTCTGAATAAACTCGGTCCGATGTTCATGGAATATTTAAAGTGAATATATGCGATAAAGGGAACTGGGGTTATTTTTTATATTTATGAACATACAGTCTCGAAACCACAACACTGACCAATAGAGATAATTCCAAACTTCAGGCAGTTGAAATGAAATTCCTACGCACTATGATCCAGAGAACCAGGAAAGACAAGATTAGGAATGAGAAAATAAGAGAAGAAGTAGGAATAGACAATTCTCTCCTAAATAAGATTCAGATATCAAGACTGAAGTGGTTTGGTCACATGAAGAGGATGCCAGTAAACAGAACTGCAAGGAAGGAATTTGACAGAAAGGTAGAAGGAAGACGACCCGTGGGAAGGCCACGAAGGAAATGGATAGATTTAGTTAAGAGCGATGTAATGCTGAGAGGTCATGATTGGGACAAGTTGGTGGAGGAAGAATGGTACAAGGACAGGATGAGATGGATGAGGCTCATATACCACACCCGGGAAACTGGAGATGGTTTAGGATGATGATGATGATGATTTATGAACATTTATGTCACTGACGTTTCACTAAAACAACCGCGGTTTGAATCTCTGCCAATGCAAATGGGAGTTTCGAAATGAATAATTACGTCTTTGAGGTTAGTATTACACGTGAAGTATTAGAAGTCCCATGACTATGATCTCGATATCAACAGTCATATAAAACTACAAGCTTATTTGCTGGCTTTATTTTGGACTGTGTTTGAACAACCTAAGTAGGTTGTTTTTCGAAATATATTCTGTGTGATAGTTCTGTAAATACTATGTACAGCTAGTAGTAAGACATTATACCACTCAGTCTGCTGTAAATAGTAGTGTTAAGGCAATGGAAATACTTAAGTAATCTGTGAATTCTAACGTGATTGCGTTGTGATTATTCTATTTCACTAATTATAATGCGATATTTGAGTTATATTTTACAAATTTGTGTAAATTCTTGGGGAGACTGTGTTTTACGTAGGTTATGTCACTTGTAAGGGGATATTTTAAATTATGTACTCGGGTATAATGCGAATATATATGCAACTGCTAGCAATTATTATGTTACGCTACTTTTGATTTTCATATTGCATCATGCAATTCCTTTTGTTTTGATTCAGTTTCTTGTAATTACATTTTCATTAACCTTTTACGAAATGTATGTTCTCAATTAATTCCGTTTTCATACTGTTATAGGCAAACAATGCTACTGGGATATTTTCCAACTGCAGCGTATATGTTAATATTAATTACATGTTTTTCTTTGCAGGTATGTGCCGACTGCTGTAATTCCGTATCCCATTTGGTGAGTGACATGGTCATAGAGTGCCGCATATCATGTCTTCTCTTCTTAATCTGTTTGCAATGCTAATAATTCTCAGTTTTTCTATTGGGCTGTCTTAAAAGCCCTGGGCTTTTATGCAAACGTGCGTGGGAGTGTTCCGTATACAGCTGTACTGCATGAGAAAACACAATATATTGTAGCACCTTACAGGGAGACGTTTCGTAGCGTCGCCCAGTGAGGTTCGTTCGTGATCAGTAGAATCTGTGTGTACATTCTAAGTTTCGAACATGAATGAGTAAAATTTACATTTCTGGTGTACCTATCCGTTCTCCTCTCTAAACGGAGAAATGAACACAGCAGACCTGCAAATGTAAGTGGACATAATTAATGTAAAATTAACACATTTGCACTCATTCCAGTTCAGGAGATCGAAAATAATGATATTTCTCAAAAATATCACAATATTATTCCTTCCTCAATTGTTGCTTTCACGTCAGTCTTCACAACATTGTCCGACTCGTTGGCTGAATGGTCAGCGTACTGGCCTTCGGTTCAGAGGGTGCCGGGTTCGATTCCCGGCCGGGTCAGGGGTTTTAACCTTAATTGGTTAATTACAATGGGTCGGAGGTTTGGTGTGTGTGGCGTATTCAACATTAGAAATCATCCTAGGTAGGGCCCTCATCTTCACAGACATGCGGGTCGCCTAATAGGCCGTCTGTGAGAAAAAGACCTGAACCAGGCCTCTCCGGAGGCCATACGCCATTATGTTATATTATTCACAACATTAATATCGGGTAGCCTATATCCTTACTCGGACACATCCTTGAACGTGTCTTCGTACACTGATCACAAAGTCACCAAGCCCTTCTAAGTCCAGTCTATCCCATTCATCACGAGCTATTTTGCGAATGTTTTGCACATAAGGGGGTCGATCAGGACGTCCATAAAGAACTCGGTTCACTTAACCTCACCCATATTCAGTGGGAGTTCTATCTGGGGAAGAGGCAGGCAACTCCTTTCGGGTGATAACAACACGACAAACGAAATTATTAATGATGACTGCAAGTTTGAAAAATGAGTTATCGTCCATTTAAATGAGGTTATCTTCGTATAACTAGCAGTGTACTTCCAATATTCGTTGGGCAATGCTCTCCCTACTTATGTTCTCTAGAGTATTTTGTGTGCCATGAACTACCAAAAGGGATGTGCGGTGACCGCGTGTAAAACAACAGCAGAAGACCAGTGAGCTACCACATTGCTGCAGACGTCCCTCCAGACACGCTGACTGCGACTGTATGGGTTCATACACATGCCACATTCATCGGTAAACTGCACCCAATGCCAGTTCTGGCGAGTCAGTTCAGCATTATTTATTGTGGGTTTGCATACTGTCAAGAGTAAGAAGTAGATCACGCCATGGTCTTCGGGATACAGAATGGCATCATCCAGTCTGTTCCGAACAGTCTGGCAGGACACGTGACTCCTGTATTCAGCAAGAACAACGAATTCAGACCTGTAGCATTCACCTCGTGGTTCATCCGAAGCAACAGTCGTAAAAGGTAGTCATCGGGTGCAGTTACGGTCAGTGCGAACTAAATCATCAGTAGAGTGCGAATTTCTACGCAGTTACGTATTTCTTGCTCCGAATGTGTCTGTCTAAAAAATTAAAATGCTTACGAATTAGGCTAGTAGGCCCAGTATAGCTAATTTTAATCCTTCATATTTTTACAATGATACAATGACACACGAATGCGACAGGAGATGTCAGAGTTCATAAAATACCGAGCGAGTTGGTCGTGCAGTTGGAGGGGTACAGCTGTGAGCTTGCATTTGGGAGATGGTGTGTTCAAACCCTATTATACACCGAGCTTGATAGCTGCAGTTGCTTTAGTGCGGCCAGTATCCAGTATTCGGGAGATATTGGGTTCGAATTCCACTGTCGGCAGCTCTAAAGAGGGTTTTCCGTGGTTTCCCATTTTCACACCAGGCAAATGCTGGGGCTGTACCTTAATTAAGGCCACGGCCGCTTCCTTCTCAGTCCTAGCCCTTTCCTGTCCCATCGTCGCCATAAGAGCTATCTGTGTCGATGCGACAAAATGCAACTTGTAAATTGTGGACTTTCACTGTTAATATCTTCAGTTTCAACTAATGTATTCTCTTAACTCTGAAATAGATATCTCATTCATGCGATGGACTCAGTCGAGAGATCTAGCTTGTGTCTCTCCCTTTCCTTTCAGTGTGGCAAGCTTACTAATTTGTATTGGGAAGATTGTGGGCTCGAACCCCTCTATTGGCAGTCCTGAACATAACTTTCTGTGGTTAACAATTTTTACACCAGGTAAATATTTGGGCTGTACCTAAACTAAAGACATGGCCGTTTCCTTTACAGTCCTATCCCTTTCATATTCTACCATCGCCAAAATCCTGTCTAAGTTGTTGCGACGTTACACAACTAGCAAAAAAGTGTTACGATTTAATTGGAACATTTCTACCACTTATGTATATTCTGGTTTAGTTTACAAAAGCGTTCTTACTTCAGTTTAAGAGCTGACTGCATCGAGTTGGGCACGGTTATTAGCGTTTTCCTACAGGCATGTTATGAAGTACTTAATGTTACTAACCCTATTGTCTAGAATTGTGCCAATTGCCCAATAAATATAATGGCCAACGCCACTAACGGTCCAGCAAAACCAAGGCTAATAAGTTACTCAGCAACAAGCCAATCACTTAATTAGCTTATAGGTACTACGTCAATAGGGAGTTTCTCTGTAATATATATTATATACCGACAGCCTACTTACATAGTATCTGAAGTAATAATTTCGGATAGAGTATGAAATTACATGGTGAAGCAGGCCGTTCATGGTTCAGGTGTTCTCAGTTAATTAACTCCCACTGTCTCCTATTTTCTCCCATTTTCTCTTCGTTGTATAACTGAGTTTGTCATTCTCAGAAGTACAGTATATCTGTACCCACTGTATCTAGCGCGCATTGATGATATCGAGCAGTAAAAAGCACCCAAGAGTCATTCTGAAATTTATTGAGTGTCAGTAAGTCATTATCGCTGTTAATATACTATTCTTTAAAATAAATTTAGATACGAACGCTTAATACTTCTTCTTCTTCCTATTATTATTCTTCCTGGCTCTTTGCCAGTCATTTTGGATCGGCACCAGATTGGACTAGTTTTCGGCAACCATACGTGTAGGGAATGACATTGCCTGTCTCTATGGTGGTTGATAGCGTGATGCATTGTCCGTATGTGAAGAGAAGTGTATTAAGTCTCAAATTAGCACTCAGTCAACCAAGTCGGAGGAATTAATCAGATCCGGCTAAAATCCTCGGCCCGACTGAGATATGAACCAAAGGACGCCGTGCTAACCATACGGCCAAAAAGTAGGAGCATATTTAAATACGTCTCGCAAAGGAAAATTTTATATTAATCAAGGTTCTGCAGAGACGTAATAGGCTAGTACTCTCATTTTCTCCCAGACAGACCCATTCATTGTGATGGTTATATTCTTCAATTACCGGCCTTACATAGTTTCAAATACCACAGTACATTCCATACCTTTTTAGCAATTTGCATTGAGCTTCAGTACAGCGATCATTCGACGTCAAGATCCCGAGTCTCGACTCTGTCTGAAATTGAATTATACGTGACACCGAAGCCAGAATCATCGTCAACTCTCGTTTAAGTATTTATTTATTTATTTATTTATTTATTTATTTATTTATTTATTTATTTATTTATTTATTTATTTATTTATTTATTTATTTATTCACGAAGCACAAGATACAGCTACACTGAGCAAATTTCACTTGCACTGTCAACTGACTATTTAACAAACGTAAACTTTCATAATAAAATATAACAAACATAACAAAATATAACAAGATCAGGTACACATCCTGCTAATAACTGTCCAAATCGAAAACCATGAGAATGTCCATGTTCATAGCCATGTCGTCGTGGGTCAAGATGGCGGTATAATCCCTTCACATTAACTTATCTTTAAGATACTATTTACACACCTCTCGAATACACTTTTATTTGATGCTATATCAAGCTCTTGTCTCCTATTAATATTTTTAATGAGTGTTGGGAGGCGGATTAGGAAAGATCGTTGAAGTATTGAGTGCTGAGTGTGGGGAATGTGGAGAAGGTCTTTGGTTTTGGTGGAGCGGGAAGGAACGCGGAGAGAGAAGAGTGAGACAATATGTTCCGAGCGGTAATGCCCATTTAAGATCTCGTGGAGGAAACTCAGGTCAGCTACCTGTCGCCTGATGTGCAGCGGTGACACATTAATTGCCATTAATACCTGCTGCGTAGACAGATTTCTGAGCTTGGGGTTTGTTGGGGTTTCTGTTCCTTACAATTGCAGCAAAGGAGGACACTGCTCTGTCTAACTGCTTAGTATATCACATAAAACAATTAATGACTTCTCTAAATTACAATACTGTATTACTATATTTATCAACAGTACTAGTGCGTGTAACTGAGATTATTCCATTACTCACAAGATTAGAATTAATGAATCTAATTGAAATATTTTTTTTTGCTAGAGGCTTTACGTCGCGCCGACACAGATAGGTCTTATGGCGACGATGGGATAGGAAAGGCCTAGGAGTTGGAAGGAAGCGGCCGTGGCCTTAATTAAGGTACAGCCCCAGCATTTGCCTGGTGAGAAAATGGGAAACCACGGAAAACCATTTTCAGGGCTGCCGGATGCAAGCTCACAGCCGCGCGCCTCTACGCGCACGGCCAACTCGCCCGGTAATTGAAATATTCCCATGATGATATGCACATATACACCTAGACGTTACCGTGGACGTCAGTTTAAAAGTAAGTAATTAGATGGTCATGGTAAACGTTTATACTTCGATTGTGAAGACGTGTAATCAGGATTACGGAAGAAGAGTTCTTTTCTGTGCTAAAGCTGTCATGGCTTCCTCTCTATGACAGGTGGTCAGTTGTGCGGGTTCATCTACCTCAGAGAGTCAGCCAGACAACTAATTGTTCTTGTTGTCAAAAATCATGGAATGGAGTCTTAATTATTTAATATAATAATAATAATGCTATTTGCCTTACGTACCACTAACTACTTTTACGATTTTCGGAGATGCTGGGGTGCCGGAATTTAGTCCTGCGGGACTTTTTTCGTGGCAGTAAATCTACTAATATGAGGCAGATGTATTTGAGCACATTCAAATACCACCGGCTTGAGCCAGGATCGAACCTGCTAATATGGGGTAAGAAGGTCAGCGCCTCAACCGTCTGAGCTACTAAATCCGGCTAATTATTTACTACTGCATCCATTAGGAAACATGATGTTTGTAGTTCAGCAGATGGAAAATGTACCCTAGTCACTAGTTCGAATTTTGCGAAATCAGGGAGTGTATAATTTAAAAAAGTATGACGTTGAGCGAAGGAAATACAACTTCTGTAAAACAATAGGCTATAAATAGTTAAAAAATAAGTAAATAAGTTGACACATCTGAAGTATTGCCAACAGTAATATAACGCACGTGGATACAGAAAGCAAGATCGTGTAAACGGAATTCGTTGAAGATAAACAGTACACGTGGAATTATACGCGAGTAATGATGTTTAGTACGAATGGATAAAATGCATTTCCCCGCCCATTTACACTGGCCCGTCGTCATATATAACTTATCGGTTGTGTAGCAATGGATGAGTAATTAGGCGTTAGCGTATGTTACCTGGCTCTTCCTAGTAATCAAGCGACCGAGGTCGATAGCTGCAGTCGCGTAAGTGCGGCCAGTATCCAGTATTCGGGAGATAGTGGGGTCGAACTCCACTGTCGGCAGCCCTGAAGATGGTTTTCCGTGTTTTCCCATTTTAACACCAGGCATAAGAAGTTAATAAACTTTTATAAATTTAAATGTAGGTTTTTAAGGTAGATGCTGGGGCTGGACCTTAATTAAGGCCACGGCAGCTTCCTTCCCACTCCAAGCCTTTTCCTATCCCATCGTCGCCATTAAGACCTATCTGTGTCGGTGCGACGTAAAGCAACTTGTAAAAAAGGTAATCAAGCGTCTCCTTTATTTACAATAGCTACCACGTTCTTCAGGGAATCCTAGTTTATATTTCAGTGGCTCATGCATTCTGTGCTGTTTTGTTAAGTTTTTTATTGTCTTGCTGGGGTGATTAAAAGAGATTTTCCACTGTGTAATAGGGTACTAACATTTTATCCTGGTATCTCGGTAGTAATTTATCAGAACTCCATTCCCCTTTACACAGAATGATTTAAGCATTATTTTTCAACAACGCTGTGTACTGTGCGCTCTTATGTGGTTTTATTTATGTTTACGCAGTACATAAATTACCGTCAGCAGTTAATGTGAATTTCATTGGTTAGAAAATGATAGAATGGTCTAATTTACAAAACCCATGGTTGAACAATCCTGATGGGCCATGGTCTAGCAAGCAACCCCTGCTCAGTCAGAAGGCCTGCAGATTATGACGTGACGCGTGGTTAGCGCGACGAATCCCCTTGACAGTTATTCTTAGTTTTCTAGACCGAGGCCGCTACCTCACCGTCAGGTAGCTCTTCAGTTGTTCTGACTTAGGATGAGTAGACTTTAACCGGCCCTCAGATTCAGGCAAAAATCCATAATCTTCCCCGAATCGCACCATGGGCCTCCGGGTAAGAGGCAGGCTCATTGTCCTTAGACGGAGGTGCCGGCAGTGTAGAGTACTATACTTTCAACTATGTTGGTCTAAACGCGCTGGATGTGGTCTAATAAAATGCATTACTAAAATTTAGAATTACACTTCGAGCATTTCTCGTTAGAAGTATTAAATTACACTCTACACGTGTATTACTAAATACTTCACTTACTTCTGTGATAACTGGCACGGTGGGTTCTGGAGAATAATGGTGAATTGGACGGTAGTGGTCTCAGTAAGTCTGTAAGTCATCTGAGGTATTCAGTCGGTAACACATGCTATATCTTGCAAACATTTGCTGCTTCTGTAGAAACGTATTTTACTTTGCAGGGCAGACTGGCATTGAGTATTCTTTTTCTAAAGCACTATATGGTTTACGAGCCATTATCTTGCACCACACAAGAGGTAAGTTAGACATAGATAAATTAGTGATAAGAAATGCTTCCGATGTTGGCGCCTGGAGTCTTATAGTTCATTGTAAGATAAATAGTGTTTACTGAACACTTTATGGTCACGATCTGTGAAGTGTGCCATGAGACGACGATGGACCTCCGAAGTTGAGTGGTTTGAAACTTGAGCTTACCTGCACTACGGGTATGGAATTTTCTGTATCATTTGAAGTGACACATTACTTAAGATATCATATCATCATCACGCTTTAAAGTGGGACATTTCACGCACTGCAGTTAAAACAGCACTCGTATAGGAAGTAGGAAGGGATTTTACTGTAGATAAATGTTACATAATGGAACCACATTACTTTGGTATCACCCTGTCCCTTTGTATAGCTTAAATAGCAATGTCATTATCATAGTATATACTAAAGTTTGCATTAGACAATCTGCGTGCTTCAACGTTCAGAACATCCAGAATGGAACGTAAAGACACACAAATACATAGCTAAAAATTTTAATTGGCGGGGAATGAGAGAAGAAACTTCCACCACTTCCTGGAATCTAAGGACAATCCGGAGTATGGCAGAAAGAAAGAGTAGACCTACCCGCAAAGCAAAGTATAAGTGACGACGACTTGGTCAGTCCTATCATGCCGAGTGAGGCGATACTTTCATGGAGGGCTGAGCGGCTCAGACGGGTAAGGCACTGACCTTCTGACCCCATCTTGGCAGGTTCGATCCTGGCTCAGTCCGGTGGTTTGAAGGTGTTCAAGTACGTCAGCCTCGTGTCGGTAGATTTGCTGGATATGGTTTTCCGTGGTTTTCCATTTTCACACCAGGCAAATGCTGGGGCTGCACCGTAATTAAGGCCACGGCCGCTTCCTTCCCACTCCTAGCCCTTTCCTATCCCATCGTCGCCATAAGATCTCTCTGTGTCGGTGTGACGTAAAGCAACTAGCAAAAAAGAAAGAAAAAGATTTGGTGGAACGTAAAAGAACACCTGCGGGACTAAATTTCGGCACCTCGGCGTCTCCAAAAACCGTAAAATTAGATAGTGGGATGTAAAGCCAGTAACATTACTATTACTTGTATCATGCCAAGTTTGGTAAGATTCTGAGCCACTGAATTAACTTATAAAGGTCCACATAAATTGAAAATGAGGGGGAGATCATAAACTTGTCTCAAACTTCTTGGAAAGTGCCTCTTGACGTTAAATTTCTTAGTGAACAGAAGAATAATCTACCCATCGTGGGCTATCCCCTTTTTATTAAATAAATAGTCCGGCTGCATAGCTGAGTTGTCAGCGTCTTGGCCTTCTGTTCTCGGAGCCCTGCGTTTGATTTTCGGCCGGGTCGAGGGATTTTAATCTTAAACGGTTAATTCCCTTGCCTCGGGGACTGGGCATTTTTTATTATTTCCAACATTCCTACAACTCGTACGCCACATACAACACACTTCTCCACCACAGTAACACGTAGCTTCCTACGAGTGCCAAACGCCGCCCGCCCTTCGCTCGTCAGAAAGCCTGCCTTACAAGGACTGCATCCGGATAGCTAAAGCCACAGGGAATAATAATAATAATAATAATAATAATAATAATAATAATAATAATAATAATAATGTTCAAGCTGTAAAATGATGTAAACCATTGTAGAAATAAGGAGGTCTATGTACTTACAAAAAAGGAGACCTTGTTTTTGGGATTACCTCCGTAAAACAATAATAATAATAACAATAATAATAATAATAATAACAAGGCATGAACAAATATTTTCCGTTTGAGGGCGTCGGTGCAGAGGACAGGCTATGTAGGGTATACTATAAGCACGGACATGAAGGCAAAGTGATTAGTATGGCAGTCGTGTCATGTCGAGGTGCGTGCATCAAATGCGGCCTCGTGAACTGTAGCGACGTTATTACCAAATGCGTCCAAACGTGCTTTCATTCTGTTCTTGGATGGCGAAGGATAAACACCGGTGGACATCCATCGGTGAATGAAGACTGTGTATGGGGCAGCATGTCCGTCAAAAAACCAGCGCTGTGGAATAGTGCACCAAGTTCCGGTCTGTCCCCTCAAAAAGGCCTTGAAGGTTCGACGCATCCTGTCGGGCGAGGATGTACAGCTGAGGCTTACGAACTTCCTCACGCAGCAAGACACGGTATTTTACCACACGGGGTAATGAGTGGGATGAGTGCCTCAGTGCTCATGGCGATTTTGCTTGATTGGCATCCCGATTCAGGACTGTACGGCCGTCGAACGGAAACTTTTTGATCGTCTCTTATAATAATTCCCGCAAATTCTATTCACCTTCTTAGAGCTACGCGGGAATACCTGGGCATCAAAATACGCTCGGAGCGACCTAGCGGGAAAAAAGGAAGAAGGGTAGGGGCTCACCTGCATGTTGACAGAGAGAGTGAGACAGCAAACTCTCCAGTGAGGTTACCAGCTGGACAGTATGTTACAGACGGAACTGTTATCCCTCATTGGGACTGTGACGCCGTGGCGGACGAGTCCAGTTTGCAGACCGAAACTAAGTCCATACGCAAGCGCCGTGGCTTACCGGCTGGTTTCTACCGCTCATCAGTACGAACAAGAATTTTATGCTGTAATAATCCCTTTATAATGTATGCATTTATGCACTGAAAACTTATTTAATAAGCACATAATGTGCCCTTTTCAAGGCAACAACTGCGGTGATCTCTTCCTTCTTCTTTGCGCCGGCTGCTCCTGTAATAGATGACATGTAAATAATACTCACCGCTGCATGTAGACTCTTCTTCCTCAGTCGTGCCCGTCCGTTATCCCCGGAGAGGCCACCCGCTGATCAAGGAGTGAGGAAATGAAAAGAGGGGGGGTAAACTAACTAAAATGACGGTACCCAAGACTGAATTAAAATTTAAATAAAAGACTGATTTATTAAATAAAATGCAAAATGCTAAAAAATGAACGTAAGCTGAACTAGTGAAAATGTAAACAAAATGAAATAAATGAGACTAATAAAATTAAAGATTGAGGATCTGCCTTACAAACATCATTATCTGCCTAATAAACTGACTGAAGGTCAAACACCTTAATTAAAATTATTCCAAACTCAGATGACACTGTCCTCAAGTTAATAACATGACTCAATTTAAAACTCTGGTCAGAAAGACCACCTTCTTGGAACACAGAATTACATTACGGAGAAAATATCTCTCAAAATAAATTTAAAGTAGTTGAATCACACTAAAGTAATTTAAATTTGTTACGTCATCAATCCACTGACTCATAGGAGTTGTCAAATGTTTATCACATGTGGCTCATTTGAAAAAAAATACCCAAATTTAAATAATCATGGACTGCACTAACCAAGTGTATCACATAAGGAAAAATTCGAAGAAAACCAGCCATGAACATCACACTTCATTTCCTACATAACCTTTGTCTTATTCAACACCTCATGATTAAACAAAATAAATTATTGAAACATCAATCTGAGTGTATCCAACCACTCATCTAAATTTTTAAACTTCACTTGCATACCTGTGATAGACTGGACTTCTTAAGAATAAACCAAAATTTAGGCCAAGTGCCTGATGTTAACATTTCAAATGATAGCGATCCTTGTACATTAACATTTCTATTGGATTTGCCGCTGACTGCATTTCATTATCAACTCACATTTGTGGTACCATCACTAGATGGAGGCAGATGCCATCTTGTTTATCTCGTTCATTGCGGCAGTTTATACAATTTATTTATTTAAGGATCGCTTCATTTCAAAATAAAATGTAGTGGATTTTAAAAGGAAAGTTTGGTAACTACATAAATGCCTGGTATGAGCATACCACTACTATAGTTTCGACTGTGACATAATCGATGATCCATAAACCTAACATCTGAGATCTTATTTACATCATTACATTAATTAACGGAGAAACACTGCTCCGACAAAGAGAATACAGAAATCAAAACTAGCCTATCTACACCTATCTATTTACATCAAATCAAATATAAATACTTCACATACGCTTACGTCCTACAAATAAACGGTGAAAAGTACGATCAAAAATGAAAAACAAATAAACAAAACTAGATCCCACCATCGCGGCCTACTGGAAATTAATAAGGATGGAAGTGCGCAAAATAAAATCGGAGTCTCCAGAAAAATATACCCCGCTGCGAGTAGCAAAAATATAAACATTGTGAATTTGACGGCAATCTGTAACCTCAGACGAAAAATGTCTGGACATGATACCATTTAACCTTTACAGACAAATTACTGTTATTTCACGTCATCCGTGACTCTACATGATTATTCAAAACACATTGACTCGTCGCTCTGCTCACATTGTACACTGGCTAGCATTATTTGCCGAGCATCTACTTTCCCTGGAATTATTTAAACAAATACAGGCTTCTGCCTACTATCATAACCCATGTCGTAACACCTTTAACACTCGTGGTTAAATTCTTCATTTCACATTTCTATTTACCCATTAATTCTCGACGTCATTATTATTCATTATTCTCACAATACAGCCTCGCTCGTATCCGGCGGGCAAAATATCTGTCGTGCGCATTACGACTTCTTACGACAATTCATGACATGGTCCAAATATCATATTTCCATTACCAACGTAGATCATCAGGGATATTAATCATCTAGCTCGATCTCTCGATCATTCTCTGCTTAACACATCACAAAAATCTCAGAGCTGACTCATCAATGGCACTCACTGCTTCTTAAAATTAAAAAAAAAGTGACGAGATTGCCTCTCAAAACACAGATGTTGAAACATGCGTAACCGCAACTACACAGAAATAAATACTCGCGTCTACCAAAATCGTCGCAAAATACACGGGATAGGTACAATCACAACCGGTCATCTGAAGGATGACTCCACAAATAAAACAAACTGAAATGCGCAAACAGTAAAATAAACATTGAAATCATCTCGGCGGCGTCTACAAGATCAAAACTCCAACAAAATGTGACTCAAAAAACCAACGATCTAAACACATGATGAATAATAATAATAAAACGGCATTACACTCAATAGATCAAATATCATAGCTGCCTAACTGTCAAAGTGACATACTACAGAAATAAACCAACAACACGCAAACAAACATCTACTTAAACAAAGTGCACAAATAATCCTAGCTGAAAGTGCAACATTAATATTATTATTATTATTATTATTATTATTATTATTATTATTATTATTATTATTATTATTATTATTATTATAAACCGTGAATTATTTACAATCCTACCTAATACTCTAAACTACATTGATCATCGATTAGCCACGGTCCTACATATTTATTTACATTATTTATTGATGCTCATACCTGTGTGATGGAGGCATGGTTGGCTCGCCCTCCGGCCTCGGTCATGGTGAAATTAGAATTCCATCTTCAAGCTGATATGGTATTCCAGATTTTTACACACGCAAATTTGACACATTTTTGCCATGCCGTGACACACGCTTATATTAGCATAAAACACTCGCATTTCTCTCACTCCAGTGAAAGTTAGATGATACCACTGCAGACTCCTGTACCTGTTGGACGGTCGTCTCGCTATCTACCTGGAAATCACCTGCTGGTCTGCTCGCCGGTCTCTCACCTTTGTTTACACTGCAGCTTACAGAACATTAACCCCACGGGGACATAACTGTTTCCTCAAGGTTTACTACTGCGGCCTTCATTGAAGAAAGTCAATCTCCTCCCTGTCTGTCTTTACTAGTTTCTGCCCGTAAATATCTCGCTTGCCAAATAGTTTATTGAATGGTAGAAACAAGCTAAAATACAGTTTATGTTGTGGAGAAAATTTTATGCTGATAACACATGTAAAACTACCCGTTGGTTAGAGATGTTTTTATGTAAATATGCTGAAAACATGGACTTGTTCCTCCCGACTCGTGATGTGAGTTCATTTAAGTTGAAAGTGTAGCTCTTGCCTACTCTCCCTGCATTTACAGTAAAAGTCTGTTAAAGTGTTCATTTTCTGAAATGCTACTCTCCCAAGTAAATAATACAAGGCTCTCTAAAATGCCTACAAGTGTCTAATCGCTTTCTTACCAGCCAAAGTAAAGCTGACTAAATAAATTAGCTGACACACTCTGTCACTCTGTCAAACGTAGATACACTGAGAATATTGAAGTAACACTAAGACACACAGAATCACCGCCAAGACTCAACAAAACAACTGAGAATTCTGAAGACACATCGAGAGAACTCAAAAACAACTGAGAATTCAAAAAAACACACTGAGAATTCAACCCTCTGGTCGCTGGGTTTTGTAAAGAGTTCTCCCACCACCTGGAAAATAGTTCCGTGGAAGGGATGTGGCGTAATGATCTAGTCCTCGGGAGCGCTGTATCGTACATCCGTAGGTTATAGTTTTCAAAATTTATATGCATAACTTCCTAAATTTTGTCTGACTCACATGTGATATTGCGCAGCGGGAAATGATCACAGGATAATCCACACGACGGCGCGCGTCACTGGTGTTATTTTCTTCCGGTGGATGGCTCCATCCCGCCATGACAGCTTATTCTCGTGGGTCCTCTTACTCCTCCGTGTGAAGTTAAATTTTATTAATTAGGCACTAATTAACCACAGATTCGCACTGATAATTCACCAAATATTATAAAGAAATCAGGACACTGTTTCTCACCACCACACCGGGCTTCAGATCGCGAAATACTGACTGTAGATTTCCCGCTGTGACAGTTCATTCAAATTTAGAATTTTCTGATTGGCTGAGACTTTCGCGCTCTTCCAAACGTGGGTGCTTCCACTTCCTCCCAAGGATTGGCGGTTATTGTCGTTGTCCCTATTGTCCTAGCTAAGTAGGTCAGGCCTCAACGCGTGCTTTTCTCGTGAGAACCAAACAGCAAGTCGCCATTCCTAGGCGGTGTCATAAAATTTAATGGAAGGAACCCTTAGGTTGGTTTACAAGTTGGTCGTGCTTAGAGAAGAGTTTCATGGATACTTCTTGCCGTCTGACTGGCGCCAGAAAGTTCCTTTTGTGACTGCTAGATTCACAGCCTCACTGTGGTATCTCATATGCGAAATATTCAACTTTTAATATTGTAAATTAATTAGGCAAATTCGCTTATGGGTGCAATAAATATGCCTATATAAACACACTAAGCCATCATATTGGCGTAAAATAAAAATAGGCCTATAAAGGGATTTTATGTAATCTCTCTATGAATAAACATATGTGGTATATATGAATTATTTAATTTGTCACCATTTCTGTAATATCAAAGAGTTAGAATATATTTTCCTTAAAAATGAAAAAGTCCCAATAAACAATGGTACTTACATTTTTATTTCTAGACATTCTCAACTTCTTTTCTGTTGCAGTTTACGACCACGAAATGTTTATCCGCCTCCTATTGTTTCTTAAGATATCCCTATAGCGGGAAAACCTTCTCCACCTCACAGGCACTTAAGAGTGCGTATACAAAACCTGTATTTTTTACTGGTAAGTCACTAGGTGGTTCGGAACATTCCCCTGCTAAGATTTCTTCAATCTCACACACTTGATTATAGCCTATGTTTTGTGAAAGAATGCTGTGCACTTTTTAGAGCCTCCGTGGCTGAGGAGGCAGTGTTCTGGCCTCACACCGCTGGGTACTATGGTTCAAATCCCGGTCACTCCATGTGATATTTGTGCTGGACAAAGTGCAGGAGGAACAGGTTTTTCTCCGGGTACTACGATTTTACCTGTCATCTTTCATTCCAGCAACACACTCCGATTTCATTTCATTTCATTTCATTTCATATTTCAGTCACACATCATTGCCTCAGGGGAGTGCGACAGGCTTGGGCAGCTGGCACAATTCCTATCCTCGCCGGTAGACGGGGGCTCCATTCATCCCGTTCCTGACTCAGTCGAATGACTGGAAACATGCTGAGGACTTTCTTCACTATACATTTTTTCCTTCAATACATTGCCAACAGACTCCCTGTGGGTGGGGGGCGCAGACGAAGAATACGCCCCACGGTATCCCATACCTGTTGTAAGAGGTGACGAAAATGGGCACCTAGGAGCGGAAATGGATTGTGGTTACGAGGCCATGAATTGCACCCCCTGTGGATAGGAGGATGTGAAATACATCCACAGGTAATCCCTGCCTATCGCAGAAGGCTACTAAGAGGGATATGAGGCCACCAGTCCCTCTTTTATTTATTATTTTGTTTTATTTTTTAAAATTTTACTTTCTATATTTAGGGTGATTGTAGACCGAATCAAAATATGGTGTCCGTGCTGCTTGGGGAGGGGCGTCTTACGTGTGCGACTACACTCGAAAGCCCTGACGATATCCTCAGCCGTTAGGTGGGAGTGCCATATAGGGGGCAGTAGTATCCGCTTGCAAAGCCGGTCCCCGCACAGCCGAATGCCAGAAGAGCGTATTAGTATGAATTTTGTATTACTTTCTTAACTATACTTATCACTCTGTATACGTTATGGGACACACGCTATTGCGAGTGAGGAAGGTACTCCTAATGCTCATTGCCTCAGTCAGCCCGTATTAGGCATCGTCCAACATCGGACATTGAGTAATACCTGCTACGACCAGGTGGGTATTGCCTTCGATGCTTGGTTCGGCTACAGAGACCCCTGATTGGAGTGGGTGGCATTCGGGGAATACTTTTCGGGCATGACAGGAAATAAACGTTCTAAGCCTGTCCAGGATGGTTCTCCACCCAAGATTTCAACTTTCGATTCCCTCATGGGGGCAATTCCCTGGGAAAAAGCGCAGTGTGAGACCATGGAATCAAGCTTCCCTAGGTTCTTGGTCGCTACCGGAACCGGTGGGCATGATTTTTTTGCTAGTTGCTTTACGTCGCATCGACACAGATAGGTCTTATGGCGACGATGGGACAGGAAAGGGTTATGAGTGGGAAGGAAGCGGCCGTGGCCTTAATTAAGGTACAGCCTGGTGTGAAAATGGCAAACCACGGAAAACCATCTTCAGGGCTGCCGACAGTGGGGTTCGAACCCACTATCTCCCGAATACTGGATACTGGCCGCACTTTAGCGACTGCAGCTATCAAGCTCGGTGGGCATGATTTCAACCTGGTGAAGTCTATCCTGTTCAGTAGACACATCGAAGGTGTCTCCCGTGAACTTGAGGACTTAAAGAAATGCTCAATGGTAATATGCTGCTCAAGACCCGCACTGCACTTCAAGCTGATCAGCTGCTCAAGTGCGACTACTTTGGCGAAATCCCCCTCAAAGTGGAAGAGCATGAATCCTTGAATCTGGTTCACGACGTAATTTTTCACCGCCACTTCATCCTGAACACTGACTATGATCTAATGGAAGATAAGAAGGACCGTGGCCTGGCACACGTCCGGCGCATAAGGCGCGCTCACACCTAGCGGAAGGGAGATGCGGAGAGAGGAAATTCGGAGAAGAATTTCTCCTGCATGTGCCCATACCTACCGGAAGCAGGCCTCACCATTTGGACAGCTGTTCGTCAAAACATGTGTGCGTGAAGCTTTGGCCCAGCCGATCACAACTAATGGATCGCTTTTAACTATTGCTCTGTTGGGTGAAGATGCTGAAATGGAAGAACAAACGCAAAATCGGAGATTTTGGGTTCACCGAATTAATTTATGTAGAAATTTAAATGGTTAATTTTGTACATTGCTTAAATCGTTGTTGCGCCATAAAGAGAAATTCAAATTGTATTTTCGAATGAGCATTGCGAAATTCCAATAGCTATTTCAACTTGATGAAGGACATCTAAATAAGCATTTTACGAGATTTCGTGAACCCATGTCAGCGACCCTATAACTGGTTGTGTGTTTAATGTGAGTCAATCGATGATGATGATGATGATGATGATGATGATGATGATGCTTGTTGTTTAAAGTGTCCTAACATATAGGTCATCGCCCCTAACGGTACGAAATGAGACGAAATGTAATGACAATTTAAAAGTCCAAAATCCTCCACTGATCAGAATTCAAAACGCGATGATGAATAATGAATGGATGAATATGAACTTAAAAAATCTGTGGATCCGACCCGCAGTGCCCCACCTTCCCAGAAACTATATTAAAACAATAGTATTACTGACAAAGGGTCTGCTTCTAAAGCATAATCCTGAATCGATGATGTCTGTTGTCTAAACGGGTCCAAAATCCAGGTAAACGGCCCCTCGTTAATGGTACTTATCGCTAGTGAAGTGGAACCATGGTATTTGTCATGCTGCTGTACTAATCAGAAGTAGCGTAGACTCACGGTGTTCCAAACATTATGGTACCACTCAGAAGTAATGTACGTCGCACAGGTAACGCAGACCTAGGATGTTTTTCACCTAGGTGTACTAAACACGAGCGCCGGTATTCCGTGGTGTTCCTCTTGTAGTCGCTCATATACTGCTACTAATCACAGGCAAAGCCCAGACCTGTGGCGTTTCTCTCATAATTATACTAGGGTAATAACAGGCAACGTAAGCCCGTGGTGTTCCGCATATAGTGGTACTAATCATAGGTACTAAACCCACAGTGAACCACTCTCTGCTGCCACTAATCACAAACCTATTGTTAACCAAACATAGTGGTACTACTCGCAAGTAAAGGCGACCCATGGTGTTCCTCGCGTGATGGTACTAATCAGAAGTAATTTCATGGTTCTAATACAATCATCCCTTTGTCTCCGCTTTTAATCGCCTCTTACAAAAGGCAGGGAATATCTTGGGTGTATTTTTCGTTTTGCGTCCCCCACTCACAGTTGGTGTGAGTTAATTATTTGGAATACTGTAGTAGTTCATAATGTGTTATATGTTCCATTTATTACAAAACCCTAGTAACAAATGTGTAATAAACATAACTAGATTTAAGTTACACGAAAATATGCGTTAAATAATGATTACAATTAACAATGCCTAGTTTTCTTTTATTTGCTATTTGTTCGGGGCGTCGACCCATGTGGATCTTTTACCCCTACTGGCACCATATTGTATGAACCTGCGTGTAATTGGAATGGCGGTAGTGTGGAATGTTGTGTGTGAGGACAGGATGATTAAGGACGTCACAAACACCCATTCCCCAGGCCAGGGATATTAATCATTACAATTAAAAACCCCTGACCCGGCTGGGAATCGAACCCGGGGACGCCGGGTGACAGGCGGACGCGTTGCCTCCTACACCGCGGGGCCGACATATCTAGTTTTACTAATATACTAAAACTTCAGTGGTTCTGTTATTACAGACAATTTCTAATAACTACAAATAAAAATGCAGTTCATACACTGACTGACAGAGCAAATGCAACACCAAGAAGGAGTGGTCAGAACTTTATGCCAATTGCAGGGTAGACTGACGTCACTGAGGTATGCTCATGATGTGAAATACGCCGCTGTGCTGCGCACGTAGCGAACGATAAATGGGACACGGAGTTGGCGAATGGCCCACTTCGTACCGTTATTTCTCAGCCGACAGTCATTGTAGAACGTGTTGTCGTGTGCCACAGGACACGTGTATAGCTAAGAATGCCAGGCCGCCGTCAACGGAGGCATTTCCAGCAGACAGACGACTTTACGAGGGGTATGGTGATCGGGCTGAGAAGGGCAGGTTGGTCGCTTCGTCAAATCGCAGCCGATACCCATAGGGATGTGTCCACGGTGCAGCGCCTGTGGCGAAGATGGTTGGCGCAGGGACATGTGGCACGTGCGAGGGGTCCAGGCGCAGCCCGAGTGACGTCAGCACGCGAGGATCGGCGCATCCGCCGCCAAGCGGTGGCAGCCCCGCACGCCACGTCAACCGCCATTCTTCAGCATGTGCAAGACACCCTGGCTGTTCTAATATCGACCAGAACAATTTCCCGTCGATTGGTTGAAGGAGGCCTGCACTCCCGGCGTCCGCTCAGAAGACTACCATTGACTCCACAGCATAGACGTGCACGCCTGGCATGGTGCCGGGCTAGAGCGACTTGGATGAGGGAATGGCGGAACGTCGTGTTCTCCGATGAGTCACGCTTCTGTTCTGTCAGTGATAGTCACCGCAGACGAGTGTGGCGTCGGCGTGGAGAATGGTCAAATCCGGCAGTAACTGTGGAGCGCCCTACCGCTAGACAACGCGGCATCATGGTTTGGGGCGCTATTGCGTATGATTCCACGTCACCTCTAGTGCGTATTCATGGCACGTTAAATGCCCACCTCTACGTGCAGCATGTGCTGCGGCCGGTGGCACTCCCGTACCTTCGGGGGCTGCCCAATGCTCTGTTTCAGCAGGATAATGCCCGCCCACACACTGCTCGCATCTCCCAACAGGCTCTACGAGGTGTACAGATGCTTCCTTGGCCAGCGTACTCTCCGGATCTCTCACCAATCGAACACGTGTGGGATCTCATTGGACGCCGTTTGCAAACTCTGCCCCAGCCTCGTACGGACGACCAACTGTGGCAAATGGTTGACAGAGAATGGAGAACCATCCCTCAGGACACCATCCGCACTCTTATTGACTCTGTACCTCGACATGTTTCTGCGTGCATCGCCGCTCGCGGTGGTCCTACATCCTACTGAGTCGATGCCGTGCGCATTGTGTAACCTGCATATCGGTTTGAAATAAACATCAATTATTCGTCCGTGCCGTCTCTGTTTTTCCCCCAACTTTCATCCCTTTCGAACCACTCCTTCTTGGTGTTGCATTTGCTCTGTCAGTCAGTGTAAATATAAGTAATAACTTATCAAATCTTAACTTAAGCTATTGCAACTGAATTGAATAATTTCAAACGTCTCTCAGGAATGTGAACATCCGTAAAGGAAGCAAACACCATGACAAAGAGTAGCGTTACAAAAATGTTGCAAAATTTGGGCTGGGAAGAACTGGGAGAAAGAAGACGAGCTGCTCGACTAAGTGGTATGTTCCGAGCTGTCAGCGGAGAGATGGCGTGGAATGACATTAGTAGACGTATAATAAGTTTGAGTGGCGTCTTTAAAAGTAAGAAAGATCACAATGTGAAGGTAAAGTTTAAATTCAAGAGGACAAATTGGGGCAAATATGCATTTATAGGAAGGGGAGTTAGGGATTGGAATAACTTACCAAGGGAGATGTTCAATAAATTTGCAATTTCTTTGAAATCATTTAAGAAAAGGCTAGGAAAACAACAGATAGGGAATCTGCCACTTGGGCGACTGCCCTAAATGCAGATGAGTATTGATTGATTGATTGATTGATTGATTGATTGATTAGTGTGAGCCACTATATCTATTACACAGTAAAACAATATATTCCTGCTTGTGCGCAGCGTCTCCCTTCCGCTAGGTGTGAGCGGGCCTTCACCCGCAAGGCGAACGACGAATTCTTTCCCGCGGGTGCTTTTATTGTCTCCTTTAAGCTCTCATTGTTGCCAGAGAAAGTCAACAACCTATCTTTGCGATGGAAGGCCTTACATTCCGCTTCCTATGCGGTGCTATCATTGTCAAAGTTTTTTTTTTTTTTTTTGCTAGTTGCCTTACGTCGCACCGACACAGGTAGGTCTTTTGGCGACGATGGGACAGGAAGGGGCTAGGAGTGGGAAGGAAGCGGCCGTGGCCTTAATTAAGGTACAGCCCCCGCATTTGCCTGGTGTGAAAATGGGAAACCACGGAAAACAATTTTCAGGGGCCAAAGTTTAAGACACATGTTATCTCGTTGTTCGAATCAGTCTGAGTGTGGTGTATCTCGAAGGGAAGGATATGGCGCGGAAGAGTGCACACCTCTGAACAGGTGCACCAACTGCCCTGGTGTTCATTCTGCTCGAGATACAAACCGCCTGATCTATATTAGTGAGAAAAGATCCAGGACATCAAGACATTGGATGGTATTTTCTACCAGGAAGTGCGCCGTAAGTTTAATTCTATGAATGCACCTGAGAAGGCACTAGACTTAAAGATGGTAGCACAGAGTCTACCAGGTTCGTCGTTTACTTCACTAACACCTGCGAAGATCCCTGCGCTCAAGGGGGCAATTGTCCCTATGGGAAACACTTCAAAGGGTAAAAGCTCGAAAGTGAGGACCGCCATAATCTTCGACCACAAATAAGCCTGTGCCGGTTAGGAAACCCAAGCTGGCACAGCAGTGGTAAAATGCAAAATTTCCCTCCCCCAAGAAGTCGGCGAAAGCCACGCGCAAGCCGGCGGAGGCGGCAGCGGCATCGTCGACCGGGACTGGGAATTTTCCTCCCAGCCCGTTTAAATAAGAAGAAAAGCGGAGAAGAGGGAAGCCCTTTCTACTGTATGTGGTCCCCCACCCCTCCTGCGAATGGGGACACATGTCCGGTATCCGGAGGGTCTATGCATGGCCGAGGTATGTGTCAGCGCCAGCAGATACTCCTGCTGGAAAACCTGTGCGCTCTCCTCGTAGAGGAATCGCCGCCCACAGAAAAAGTCGCTGCTCAAGGCATTGACGAGGTGATGCACGTTGAGTATTTATATCAAGCGTCCCACCGCTTAACAACCTAAAACTCCTCAAAAATGTCCACACTATGTCACTGTTACAGTGGAATTGTAACGGTTATGACAGGCATCATACTGAGCTGCACCAGCAAATCGGTCAGTTCACAGCAGGTATAGTCTATATTCAAGAAACTAATCTCAGGCCAGGTCATCATACGGTCTTGAGAAATTTTAGACTACCGACAGAACGGCATTATGATAACCGGGCTTCCAGTGGCGTTGCTAATTTTACTCATTCTGATATCTACAGCGCCAACGGCCGTAGCCGTGTTGAAACACCGGATCCCGTGAGATCTCCGAAGTTAAGCAACGTTGCGCATGGTCAAGATTTGGATGGGTTGCCACGCGCTGTTGGTTGGGGATAAGGGAATGGAGGAGCGGAAAGGAACTGGCCACCCTACCGTACGTAAACTCCGGCTCAGGCACGCCTCTGCGGAGGTTCGGATCTGCCTTCGGGCAGAATGCACCCTTACCTTTATATGTACAGCGAAGCAGTAGGCCTACCACTAAGAACCCGGCTGGAGGTAATAGCGGTATGTGTTTCTTTGCCTCTTACAGATACAGTTTGCAATGTTTATTTCCCAATAGAGCAGCCTCTTGTCTGTCTGTTAGGTCATCAGCCCAGAGGCTGCTTGGATCCTCAAATAGCACCACCAAAGGTTATGCGGTTATAAGGAAACCCCAAAAACCAATGGCAGCACCAAAATGAGGCGTTCTAGGCAAGATGAGGAGTGAGGTAGTTTGCCATTGCTTTCCTCACTGGATCAGGAATTACTATTGCAGCACGACTGACCCTATGAGCAGTACCTTTCATAACACGCAGATGCACTAGTCGTGCTCTGAATGTCAATACTCAGCACTACCCATACCCCAGCAACTTCCATATTGTCACAGCCATGGATGTTGACTGGGACTTTGGTGGAAGCTACACTTTACTTTGGCCTGTGCCAAGAGATGGATGCAAAAGTACTGTATCCATCAAGAAATGACAGCAGGAAGCAGCAGCCTCTTAACATCAATAATGTAATTGATATTACATATCAGCTCCAACCTCCTTTATTCTTATTGGGTAATTTAACGCCCATCACCCATTATGGGCCTCTGAAATGCCTTGACCTACAGGGAGCGAGTTGGGACAATTAATAAGAGAGCTGAATTTATGCATTATGAATACAGGGGAACCAAAAAATTTCATCGTTGCGCACGGTACCTTCTCCCGCATAGACGTTAGTCTGTGCAACCGTGTGCTCGTTCGTCTGTTTCGGTGGGATGTACACGATGACCTCTGTGACAGTCATTATTTCCCAATTACTCTTACTTTGTTGAAACATAAATCCATCGGGGCTCCTCACTGATGGATGCTTAAACGTGCTGGTTGGCCAAAGTTCACATCATTAGCAATCTTTAACGACGCGAATAGCCCGAGCGTAGACGATGATATAATTTATATCGTACATGTTATTCTTGTTGCTTCTAAGGAGTCCATTCCATATTTTTCTGGGACTCCTCAGCGTAAACCCGTTCCTTTGTGGAACGAAGAAATAGCAGCAGCCATAAAAGAACATCGTCCAGCTCATAAACGTTATCGTAGGCAGCCCAGTGCAGCCAACTTTGTAACATTTAAATTCCTCCGAACTAAGACGCGAGTTTATTATTCGACAGAGTAAGGCATCTGCATGGGAAAGATATTCTCCAGGAACCCTCTGTTGCAGCGGATCCAAGACCTGCTGGCCGGGTTTTGGAATGCTAGCAACAGAATCACGTTTTCGTGGCTCCGAAGCCACATAGGTGTAGTGGGAAACGAGTTAGCTGATAGGGTTGCCAAGGAGGTGGTCACATTTCTCCTCTTGCCTTACAAGGTTCCAGCCAGTGATATTCGTTCTCAGCTGAGACATTTGGTGATGTCCCATTGGAAGATGGAGTGGCAGGTCACCCCTCTATCAAATAATCTGACAACGGTTAAAGGAATTACGAAGGTATTGAAGACTTCCCTTCGGGGTTCTCGGAGGGAAGCTGTAGTATCATGTCGTCTTAGAATCGTCCTTAGTAGTGCAACGCACTCCTACTTTCTGAAAGGAGGAACTGCCCCCGGTGTGTACTTGTGGCGGTCACCTTATCCTAGTACACTTCCTTACGGAGGCCGATCTGTGCCGTAGTGTAAAACTTCCGACCGTGCGGTTAGGGGCGCGCATCTCTGAGCTTGCATCTGGGAGATAATGGGTTCGAATCCCACTGTCGGCAGCCCTGAAGATGGTTTTCGGTTGTTGACCCATTTTCACACCAGGCAAATGCTGGGGCTGTACCTGAATCAAGGCCACGGCCGCTTCCTTCCCACTCCAAGGCCTTTCCTGTCCCATCATCGCTATAAGACCTAACTTTGTCAGTGCGACGTAAAGCAAATTGTAAAATATATATATATATAAAACACCACCAACTTACGAGTACCATCTCCCTACGAGTTGGTGAACAGTCAGTAGACGTTGTCATCCGTTTTATGAGGGATTGTGGCCTGTTTTACCGTGATCAAAACTCAATTTTATGTTTTGCTTATAATTTTATTGTTAACTGCTTTTTCGTTTTATTAGTTCTGTTTTATTTTCTCTTTGTTAATTTTTAGTGCGTTTTTGCTACTTTTAATTCCAACGAAATATAATATTTACTTTCAAAGGTAATGCCTCATTCGATTTTAATATATTCATTATATTATTGTCCAGCTCCATGGCTGAATGGTTAGCGTGCGGGCCTTTGGTCACAGGAGTCACGGGTTCGATTCCCGGCAGGGTCAGGAATTTTAACCATCATTGGTTAACTTCGCTGGCACGGGGGCTGGGTGTATGTGTCGTCTTCATCATCATTTTATCCTCATCAGGACGCGCAGGTCGCCTACGGTCATTGAATCAAAAGACACGCACCTGGCGAGCGGAACATGTCCTCGGGCACTCCCGGCACTAAAAGCCATACGCCATTTCATTTTACGATCATATAATTGGAAATATTAGAGAACAATTCTTGATAACAGTTATATTTTAAAGGAATTATAAGTTCACCAACAGCCTAAATTCATCGTAACGAAACGCGAGAAATTAAACTACAACTACCTCTTAGAGGTGAACGTCCTCTCTCAGGCCAGCAGATGTGTTGCGGTGAATGAGATGCGCATAAGGGTGAGGGAAAAAGCAGCCGCGGCCTATGAAAGGAATTGTCCTGACATTCGCCTTAGTGCACGAGGATGGAGAACCACGGAAACATTTCTCAGGACAGCTGACGGTGGGGACCAGCGCTCCGTCTCCCGAATGTGGAGCTGCAATCCTAGTGAAACCACGGCAGCTAGAAGAGAGACGGTAGGTGTCACGAGACGAATGCGCAGTGGACTGCCGTGGCCGTGACGTCACTGGCCCGTCTCTCCCATTACACTACGCATTGTTTGGCGCGCTAATATCAGTCTACAATATATTTGGTGTCAGTGATTTCACTCAGGCAGTGAAGTTCGGTGCATTGTTGTTCGTGAAGTCTATAATTACTTTCGAGGCTTGCGAATGTTTTGAAAGTTGTGAACTTGTGCTTATCGCTCGTGAGTGAAGTGAATTCCATCCGTAGTTTGCAGGGATTATATCGAAACCTAAAATCTGAAGGATATCAATATCTACTAGCATCGAAATGTAATCAAGATGTTTTAGAGTCATATGTTTCTATGATGAGGAACGTAGGTCTTTTCTTTGCTAGTTTCTTTAAGTCGCACTGACACAGATAGGTCTTATGGCGACGATGGGACAGGAAAGGGCTAAGAGTGGGAAGGAAGCGGCCGTCGCCTTAATTAAGGTACAGCCCCAGCATTTGCCTGGTGTGAAAATGGGAAACCACGGAAAACCATTTTCAGGGCTGCCGATAGTGGGGTTCGAACCTACGATCTCCCGAATACTGGATACTGGCCGCACTTAAGCGACTGCAGCTATCGAGCTCGGTATGTCGGTTTTATGACCACCCCTTGCCCACAACAGTTACCCAGAGAATATAATCCCTATTACTGAGCAAAAGTGCATGTGACATAATTAAAACTGCAAACTGCAACAGGGAAGAGTGTGAAACATTAACTGTAGATGTCCTCGACCGAGTAGACTGTGCTGTTACAAATGACACCATAGAATCAGTCGAAACTAACTTGGAAATTTATGATTCAGAATTTGAAGATTTTAATTGTATATTTGACTCATTAACAGATCAGTTTACTTAGCGGAACAATCTCGAAGATTGCTCACATAATGAAAATAAGGACTTATTGAAAATGTTGGCGGGGTATACTGCATACCGAGGTACGAAAAAAGGAATCACCACTAGCTTCATCTACGGAGGAAAAAGTGGAAAATGCATTAATATTGGGAACTCTGACTGGATCTTGGCTTTGTCTAGAGGAAGCCTAATTAATTCTTCTCCCCAGTGGTTCGACACTGTTTGCGAACTAGAAAAAGAGTTTCGAAGGTTCCACTTAAATGGTCAAAGAAAGTGTCCAAGAGTGATGAAAGAACTGATACATATCATCAGACCTAAGTATAGTGAAGTCGACGACTTCGCTGTTACGTGTTTTGTGAGAACTCGTTCATTTATTAGAATGAAAGAACTGAATAAAAAGAGAGAACTCAAGAGGTCCGTGAATGAAAGCTGGACTACGGATGCGCATGCTGACGCTGCACGAAAAAAAAAAAAGAATCGAAGAAAATGAACAAAATTAAGTCCTGAAAGGTAAGCCTAAATTAGTAGTAATGTTATTTTTGTTATGTAGATTTATTAATATTATTATTATTAGTAGTAGTAATAAAAATCAATAATGTTAGTAGAGTACTTACTATTTTCAGGAAAGGTAACAACTTGCAGTATTTAATCTTATGTATTTTTTTTAGACTTTTTAAGCTTCGGTTTATTTAATCTGTACGTGTACAGGGTACTTACGTTAAATTATTTCAAGTAATTGGGAACCGTAAATACTAACATTTCCGGTGTATTGAAGCATTAAAATATGATTTTTAAACTATTCTGGGTTTTAAAGTAAGTCTGCAATATTTACGAAAGCACAGAAACAAAATAATAAAAATAAGTTTTAGGCAATATCTTAGTGATTTTCGTGTGAAAGGATTATATTACAACGTAAACGTATTTGTGATAAAGAAGGTAAGTCGGGCGCCCCGCACACTGATTTGTAGTAAGTTACAGCGCCTGACAGACGGTCCACGGTCCGCTGACGACACACGCTCCTCGCCGGGTGCGCGTGGCACCTACCGTCTCTCTTCTAGCTACCGTGAGTGAATCTATCCGCTGTTAAGCCGAAGCCTACCCTACTCGGTGAAAATTTAAAAATGGCAATTAATATCTTGTACGTGGTTCATAGCGTTACCGAGTTCTGAATTGACCTTTCGTTATACACAAGAATGCTCGCGAAATCGTAATAGAGCACTATGTTACCAGACTCACAAGGCTAAACCAGGAGTCTCTACAGTTTAATGAAAAATACATTTTTATTTCGAGGAGCGTACATTAGAAAGTGATTAGCGATTATATAAAGAATTAAGTATTTTGTTTTGTTTGTTTGTAAACCTAGTAGTTTTTCATGATTGGAACTAAGACCTAGGTAAATTTAAATATCGCTAAATATATATTACAATTTATGCAGCGCATTTCAAACTATCAAAGGGAAACGGATTATATTTGGAAGTATGAACCTTACGTTTTTGGTCTAGTGTTTTCTAGGAGTAAGTTAGCTTATGGCGAGGTTGACTAGGTACGATATAAAGAAAAATGGACTCTTCCGCTGTCTAATAGTTACTCTTGTAGTGCATCAGGAGTTGACCGACTACGAGGGAGGTGTAACCGAGTACACTCCAGCCTTGTAAATAAAAGTCCTGTCTGTTTCCAGTTGTTACTATGTAAACCGTTCGCCTCAAACTTCCTGTCCGTTGCTTTCGTGATTTTTATTTTTTACTTTTCTACAAAGTTCGGGAACGTAATCCGTGACCTCGGCTTGCCTATTCTTTTGTCCTTTCATAATGCGCTATCTATACTAATTAAATGGCAAATTATATCATAACAATAAGTAAAATACAAATTGTTCTACATTCTTTTAGGCGTTGTATTATCTGGTTTCGAACGACTTTGTCTGCATCTGTTCCATCTTCAACTATGGCACTAGGCTATCCTAAGTTTTCAATATTGGTTAAGGAAACATAAAGTTTCTTTTCTATTGAATTCAGTCGGTGTGATTTATGTTTATGTTCCGTCTACTTACCTGCCGTAAGTCTCATCTGTTACCCGATTCAATCAACGTGATTTATTTACACGCTCCCTGTACTCTCCCTGTTTCAGCCCGTTCCTTTTATTATATTCACACCATGCATTCTTTGTTTTCTCTTTCCTCACAGGCATTAATCTTAAAATTATCTTCGTTTGCACTGCAAAAATTCTATTCTCTCTTCAGTTGACTTCTTTTCATTTCTTTGTATTCTAATGACATTCTCACTGTAGCAATTGCTTTCTTTACTTGTTTCTTGAATCAAAACGTGTATTCTATTCTGCCGTCACCGTTATCTCAATCAATCGTTTTATTTTACTACCCATTTGGTTGCTTTATAGGCCATTGAGCTTATTCTCGCTTGTACGAGGGCGAATCAAAAAGTAAGTTACACTTCCAAGTTATGGCCATTTATGAAACCACCTACACATAGGTAACACAGCTGTGAACACATACAATGTAAGTTCATTTTTCCACATAGTTCCCAAGAGACTGAAAACATTTCTCGGAACGGTCAACCAATTTTCGATTCCGGATGCATAAAAACCACTTCCAGTGCTATGTAACCACCTGGAGGCAGCTGCTGTCACCTACTCATTGATTCGGTATCGTCGTCCACGGAGATCCCTTTTCAGCTTACCGAACACATGATAATCGCATTGCGCTAATTTTGGACTCTATGAAGGATGTTGCCATTCCTCCCACTTGAATCGCTGCAGCAGTTCGGATGTTTGGCGGACCGTGCGAGGTGTTGCGTTATCGTGCAACAAAATCTCGGTGGAAAATGCTATGATGTGTGAGTTTTAAAGTAACTGGAATATCTTGCTTCGGCAAACAGGATCTCTTCGGTGTAGGAGAGGCAACACAGAATACGACCTTACTGTTCTATCTTCTTCTTCTTCTTCTTCTTCTTCTACTACTGCTTTTCCCACATATGTGGGGTTTCGGGTGTGAACTGTGTCGCACAGGTGGTCGAATGCCCTTCCCGACACCAAACCTATATGTAGGGATGTAATCGCTAGAGTGTGTTTCTGTGGTGCTTGTTAGTGCATCGCGTCCCCGAGCCAGGAGAATTAATCAGACGCGATTAAAATCCCTGACCCGGCCGGGAATTGTACCCGGGACCCTCTGGACCGAAGGCGTCAACGCTGGCCATTCAGGCAATGAGTCGGACAAATATCTAGTTTCAGTAAGGGGAACAACTTCGGTGATTCCAAACGTAGATACCATCTTGGAATTTACCTGGACATAAAGGAGGGTGCCGCAAATATCCATATCTAGGATAATCAAGAGCAAGATTTGGGTGAACTTCTCACCTATATTTGTTTTGACTGAGGAGACCATGTTCAAGTCGCACGAAAACAGTCATTTTATCAAATACTACTGAGACAGGCGGGACACTTCTATGATCAGGGCAGAACAAATTCCTAAACAACATTCACCTCCTTCATGCAGTATGAAGACAGCTTACTTTTTCTTAATGTATTATACTCTATATTTTTGAGTTGGTTGACAATTATCAGATTTGACTCCTAATTTAAATACCTGCATTAGTAACTCTTACTTCACGCAGAGGTGGCCACGATGCTTTTTAAAGCAGTGAGGTTTTATCATACGTCACATGAGAGTTCTTCTGATGTACAAATTTTATCAATGGGAGCAAGTTTGCAAATTTAGAATCTTACACGTGATAATTTGCTAAGTACAGTGCTGTCATATTCCATTTTCTTGATTAAATTGTATCATCTTAAGTGTTTTAGTATAGACGTTTTATTTTCTTCAACTATTGTATCATGAAATTTGTTGAACTTTATTTGGACGCTCGTGCTGTCAGTACCCCTGCAATTAGGAACCGAGGTCCAAGGACCTAAAGGAAATATATATTTCAATGCAATGTTTTGAAAGACTGATCCAAAATTCACTCATAGTTGTCGAAGAGAAGTTAAGCACATGGTATTATTATTATTATTATTATTATTATTATTATTATTATTATTATTATTATTATTATTATTATTATTATTATTATTATTATTTATACTTTCTGTATCAATGTATAGTTCATTAATACTTTTGAAAGCTGCTTCCTAGAAGTCAACAATTTCTCTGTGAAATTTTAAGTTTAGGAATGTTCCTATGATGTTTCCTTAGAAAAATAAAACTTTCTAGGCTTAATTCATCCGCTCGTATGCTCCTTGCATGGAGTTAGAAGTTTATTTCATCTTTTTTATTATCTGGTTCACATATTTAAGTACATTATGAATACTTCGAAAGTTTCCTCTGTGCTGTTGATGATGATGATGATTGTTGTTGTTGTTTAAAGGGGTCTAAGATCTTGGTCATCGGCCCCTAACCTCTGAGCGGTTAACACTACTTGTCCTCAGTAACACTCATAGTGACATATTCTTTAGAATGAAAAGTGCATGATCGAATTTGTCACATATTTCCTATCATAATATATTTTGATAATCACATTTCCTTGTGATGACACAATTGACAATGTTCTATTACACACGAAATATTACATTACGATAAAATTTCTAGGTGAGCATTAAGCTTAATGCTACTTTCTTGTCGTTAAAGTGGCTGAAGTTGATCCCATTTCTCTTCGCCTGTTAGTGTCATAGTGCATTCCATTTATTCAGTATTGCCATCAGTGGAGTGGCGAGGCGCCAATTAAAGGGCGTACGAGGTTAATCTCTACCCTGATGATCGATTACCAGCTTAAACAATGCACACATGTAATTACTATACGAGATGACCTGAGCGATTTGATTTAGCCATTCTGCATAGCTATTGGAGGATACCCACTACGAAAGGAAAGGAATGCTATGTTTTGTGGTTCAGTCGATATGTATGGGAACTTGAACTGCACCGAGTGGTTTCTTTCTGCTGTATACATCATTTACATTCGGTATAAAATATACAAAGTGCTGCCTGGCCGAGGTGGTAAACGCGTGCTTGGTTTGCACGGAAGGACGTGGGTTCGAATTCCCGTCAGGAAGTCGTAAAATTTAAGAAAAGAGTTTTCCACTACCAGTGGTGCACATGGCCCTGAGGTTCACTTATCCTACACCAAAAATGAGTACCAGGTTAAATTCTGAGGGACAAAGGCGGACGGGCGTACAGCTAACCACTCTACAATTTTTTATTTTATAAAATGTCCACCTTTAGAGATATGCATAGGCAGAAATTATTGGAAGAAAGTAGATTAAGAAGTTCTCTTAGTGTTTTTAATAAAGTAGAGGAAGTAACGGGGATAAATATTAGATACGTGGATAGGTTAAACAGGGGTGGGTTGGTATGGTGGCTGATGGAGTATATAAGAAAGGTAGAGATAAGTCAGTATGTATACTTTGTGGGGCAGAGAACGATGATTTTCACTTATTAGGTAATTGTGGAGAAACAAGTAAGATTAGAAATAGTTTATTGAGTTCCAAACATCGGAAAATATTAGGAAAAGGTGATGAGCAGATTATGATAAGGTGGATTATTAAGGAATGGGAAGACGGAGGAGAATTGAACAGGTATCTATGTGCGGTAAAAAAATTCCTATGAGAGAAAGATGAAGGAGAGTCATAGGGTGAATGTGGTAAGTGTAAGGGAGGTATGTGCAGTGAATTCTAAGAGGAAATATAGCTTAGAGGGAATAAGGGGGTATGTGTGTTTATGTATGCTTATGGGGGGCTTGTTTGACATTATGATGGTACTCACTGGATGGAGATTGTAAAGAGGGGGTGTCAATAGGGGTAATAGGTGTATGTGTAAGAGATGTAAAGTGAGAGGAGTGAATAAGGAGGCGGAATTGGAGTGGCAGTCAATCCAAAGAGGATGAAGTATAGATTATAGGGGATACGGGGTTATATGTTTCGAATGATGAGGTGTGTTTATGGGAGGCTTGGTTAATAGTATGATGATATTCAGTGGATGGAGTTTGTTTGGTAAATTTAATAGTAAGTGAAGTGTTGGAGATGTCTACATAGTGAAGAAGGTGGAATTCTAGCCTGGAGGTATGACCAAGTGATAACAAAGAGCAGTGAGTTGGTGAGTTAGTGGAGTAGGTGAAGGATATGGTATGTTGGAAATGTAGAGGCCTTACTGATTGCGATATTGCAGGATAGTATCCAATTGTTGCCATTTGGTGTACTTGAATCCAGAGAGAATGGGTCAGGGAACAAGGAATGTGAAGTAAGCACCTGAATAAAAACAGACATTTGCAGTCTGTTGAAACGCGAAGTCAGCGGTTTTTGCAGCAACGATCTGTTGTGGCGGCTATGTGGAGAATACAAGGACATGGTGGGGCTGGATTAGCCTTATCTGTATCAAATTAGTATATAGGTTCTTATTTTATTATTATTATTATTATTATTATTATTATTATTATTATTATTATTATTATTATTATTATTATTATTGTATTGTGTTGTGAACATGTATTTGGGCTGAATGCCTGTTATGTTCAAAGAAAATAAATAAATAAATAAATAAATAAAATGTCCACCTATTCAGTACTATCCTTTATAATATTATGGATTATTTAACATTGTATTTTAAACTGTATATGTTTCGTCTCAATTGAACCATCAACAGCACAGGAAATATTTTAAATAACTATAATTTATTGAATAAAATATATATTATAACGATATATTTACGAGGATCTATTCCCAGACATCTTCTACCACTATGAAGATTAACTTCCAGACATCTTTTCAATCCCGCATTAACTACATGCAAGGTAACGTCAGTAATACATTAAGATCATATTTTAAAATAAATGGTTTCAGTGGTTGGAGCTAATAATGTGTTTTACAAGATATTAATATAATTTCAACATATTTTTCTTGGACTGTCTACAATACATGTTTTATATAAAGTTATTTCACAAGAGACCTAATAGACAGATAGTTTATGTATACCAAAATTATACCGTTATAAGATATTTTTATTCTGTAAGATTCTTTCTTTCTTTCTTTCTTTCTTTCTTTATTTATTTCTTTCTTAATCTGCTTACCCTCCAGGGTTGCTTTTTCCCTCAACTCAGCGAGGGATTACACCCCTACCGCCTCAGGGGCAGTGTCCTGGAGTGTGAGACAATGAGTCAGGGGATCCAAGTGGGGAGGAGGACGAGTAACTCGCACAGGCGGCCTCATCTGTTATGCTGAACAGGGCCCTGCCGGGGGCATGGGATGATTGGACGGGATAGACAAAGAAGATGGAAAGAAGCGGCCGTGGCCTTAAGTTACGTACCATCACCGGCATTTGCCTGGCGTAGAAGTGGGAAACCACAAAAACCACTTCGAGGATGGTTGAGGTTGGAATCGAACCCACCTCTACTTAGTTGACCTCCCGTTTCAGCCCTCATACCACTTTTCAAATTTTTTTGCAGAGCCGGGAATCGAACGCGTACCTCCGGGGATGGCAGCTAATCACGCTAACCACTACACCACAGTGGCGGACTCAGTAAGTTACACTCATTTTTATGTCTTTCCATGGCTGACGATGGCTCAATTGAGCCGAAGTATGTACAGTGTACATTGTACACTTTTAAAATATAATGTTAAATAAATCATCTATAAGATTATAATGTGTAGTGTTGAACAGGTGGACATTTTATACCTGAATATAGGTACTACATTCAATACGGAACTTGAAATACGAATTTAATTTCTTGCAATGTATCCTCTCTTGCTATTTGTTTGAAGACCTGCAATCGCAAATGGATTTTCAGTGACGATGAAATATGGTCAGAGAAGGTAGCAGTCGTGGCATTTATTCATGTGTATCTAAGCATTTTGTACAAGAAACCATCGTCAGGGCTGCTGGTCGTACAATTCGGACCTACTATCTTCCGAATTCAGAATTAGACCTACACTAACAGTACTCTGTTACCAACTCGCTTGATGAGTGATGTTTATTCCAGAGATTGATAACGTAATTACTAGGATGGTACCTCTCGTCACATTTTGAAACGTGAACATCAATGTCAGACGTAAATAATTTCAAGAATCAATAAAGTAACAGGTACCACGTCACAAACAAACATTACTCTACACACAGTGTATGTAGTATGACCACACTGGCCACACGGCAGCATCTAAAACCATTGGCAGATGCATGTATTCATACGGCGATTATACAAAGTCATTTCAAGTCTCGCTGTGTGTAGGAAGCACATTTTCTTTGTTCGAGATTGGCTGCTGGAGGTTCCGGGCTCAAATTATTTCACACTAGAATGACATTTAGTAGGACTTCATGAAATTCATATCACGAAAAAAAAAAGTGTGATAGCTTACTTGTTAGTAACACCCTTACTGATTATTTTTTACCTAAATGGCCTTGATTCAAATCTCGGAAAATGTGTATGAGATGTCTAAAATGAAAAATCACGTGCCTATATTTCAGATTCGACGTAAAATTTGGAGGTCCCGTGGCTATGATGACCATATGACAGTCACATACACTTATGCGCTTGCTTGCTTGCTTGTAATCAAGAAATCGTCCATCCAAACCAGCGATTCAGGTAGGCCTAAGTCTTTCATACGAGAAGGTCACATTCTATTTTCTCTTTCAGACTTACGCAGAACGTGTGTGGGTTAAGTAGAATCTCTATTCTTTGGATGTATTAGGACACGGATGAGCAGGATAGGTTCAATACTTTAAAACTGTCACGTGAAATGACAGTCATGTAGCGCGCATTTCATTTTCTATTCCAATGTCAAAGACACACATACTTCATCAAATACCGCCTGCATCCTTTTCACGCCTTATTACGAAGTGAAAGTGCCGGTGCTTGACCGAGCAACGATACAAGGTGACTGGGCAGTGTGTGTTGTTGACATCAGAACCTGCAACAAACTGCCGGTAGGTACCTAGCGGGCTACTGCTTCAAGATACGGACTGCGGACGGCTTTTTCAAGTCTATATAAAGTGCGAAGAGTGATTGGATTGCAGTTAGAACGACTGAATATCGATCACTTTCCGCATTGATTTGGCAGTCTTCAAAACCGCATCTCGTTGTCCATCTCGAATGCAACTTCATACCGCAGCATTCATCTTTCACAGATGATAGCCCACGCGTTGCTTCTTATCAATCCTCTTACTATAAAATTTGCACTTGTACCGTAATTCCACATAATTGGATTGTTATAATTTCATTAATAAACAGAGCAGTGTCAAAGGTATCGCTTTCAATAACAAACTCGTCACTTCAGCGATATCTGACCGAATGATGCGTGTGTGCAATCAAAGACAAGCAGTCGGTGTAGTCAGCAATAGTGTACAGTACGCTTTCGCCTTACTCCTGCTTGTCTCCCCTCATTTGACAACCAACAGCCACCTTCACCCCTACTTGGAGTGGAGGCACTAGCCTAATATTTATCACCGCAACTACTCCGAACACTCTTCAAAACAGGAAGTACAATCAAGTCCTGGTAATTCTGCTCTTAACTGCTCTGATAAAATGAGGGGAAGTTTTAATTTTTTGCTATTGCCTTTACGTCGCATCGACACAGATAGGTCTTATGGCGACGATGGACAGAGAATGGCTAGGACTGGGAAGGAAGCGGCCGCACTTAAGCGACTGCAGCTATCGAGCTCGGTGTGCTGAGAGTGTGAACAGAATACAACAGACAAGGTTAAGACCGGGCGAGCTGAACGTGCGGTTAGGGGCGCGCAGCTGTGAGCTTGCATCCGGGAGTTAGTGGGTGCAAACCCCACTGTCGGCAGCCCTGAAGATGGTTTTCCGTGGTTTCCCATTTTCACACCAGGCAAATGCTGGGGATGTACCTTAATTAAGGCTACAGGGGATAAAGTTTCTAGTATTATTGAAGAAACTTCAATATTTGCTGGAGAGGATCAGTGCTATATCATAAGAGGGTAATGATTGTTGTTCAACTCCATGGCTAAATGGTTGGCGTGCTGGCCTTTGGCCACGGGGGTCCCGGGTTCGATTCCCGGCAGGGTCGGGAATTTTAACCACCACTGGTTAATTTCGCTGGCACAGGGACTGGGTGTATGTGTTGCCTTCATCATCATTTCATCCCGCATGTCACCTACGGACGTCAAATCAAAAGACCTGCACCTGACGAGCCTAACATGTCCTCGGACACTCCCGGCACTAAAAGCCATACGCCATTTAATTTCATGAGTGGTGCATAGAGCACTTCGGGTTTATTGCGCCATGTGTGTGATCTCAATACATTTTAATATAATTTAATATAATTCGTTTTTTTGTCCGACTACATGTCTAAATGGTTCGAGTGCTGCCCTTTAGTCCAGGACTGGGCGAGTTAGCCGTGCGGTTAGGACGCAGCTGTGAGCTTGCATCCGGGAGATAGTGGATTCGAATCCCACTGTCGGCAGCCCTGAAGATGTTTTTCTGTTGTTTCCCATTTTCACACTAAGCAAATGCTGGGGCTGTACCTTAATTAATGCCACGGCCGGTTCCTTCCCACTCCTAGCCCTTTCCTAACCCATCGTTACCATAAAACTTATCTGCGTCGGTGCGGCGTAAAACAAATTGTTTAGTCCAAGAGATCCCGCATTCGATTCCCGGCCGGGTCGGAAATTTTCACCTTTGTTGTTTAATTCCGAGAGATCCGGGGCTATGTGTGTGTTCCGTTTTCAGCATTAGAATTCATCATAAACAGGCTCCTATCATCAAAGATATGTAGGTTGCCAATAAGGTGTCAACCAGAAAGACCTTCATTAGGCCTCTCCGGAGGCTACACGGCTTTATTGTCTTTGTAAATGGACTGAACGTTTAATTTTACTTCAAAATTGTATTTATATTAATTTAACAATGATAGCTCCAGCAACAGAATATTTTCTTCATCTCACACTCGCCTATAGGCTCCACTACGCTATACTAGTGTCCAAAAGTTAAGCATAAGTTACGAGTAAGGAGGACAACAGGAAACAGACCGCAAATCGCACGACATATGCACCTACCAACCTTACGTGTTCGCTCTATATAGGAAAGGAGTGTTCCCTGCTTTTACTAGCGGCGTAACTGCAAGGTAAACACAGCCAGTGCCTGCGCCCCATATTCCCTCAGTCGTGTTTGCCCTGTTATAGTGTGCGGAGTGTAGCCTGGTGGTGAACTTGACAACATAATGGCACAACGACGCCATTTGGACCCCGTTTTGCAGGGTAGAATGCTCGGCCGCCTAGAAACAGGCCGGACACAGATCGAAGTCGCCGTACCCTTGAATGTGCCACAAAATCTCATTTCCAGGCGTTGGAGACGATTTCGAGACACAGGAGATGCTAGTCGTAGGCCAGTACCAGGTCGACCAAGGGTAACCACCCCACAGCAGGACCGATATCTGGCCTTAACCGTCCGCCGAAATCGGAGTGCACCTGCAAGACAATTGTCGGCGGAGCTTGCAGCCGTCTCAGGAGGTTGCCGTTTCCCGGCATGCTGTGTACCGGAGGCTCAGAACAGCAGGACTGTTGCCCGACGTCCAGTGGTGTGCGTCCCGCTCACTCCAGCACAGAGACGGGCCCGTTTTCTGTGGAGCCGTCAACATCGAAACTGGACCATGAATGAATGGAGGCATGATCTCCTCACGGATGAATCCCGCTACAGTTTGCAGAACGATTCCCGTTGCACATTAATCTGGAGAGAACCGGGTAGCCGATACAACCACAGGAACATCGTGGAACGCGATCAGTATGGTGCTGGTGGCGTCATGGTGTGGGGCGGCATCATGTTGAAAGGCCGTACGGATGTGCACATCTCCATGGGTGGTCCTAGGAACACTGGTAACGCTCGGAGATACAGGGATGAGGTACTGAGACCACATGTTCGGCTCTTCAGAGGTGCGGTTGGTCCAGACTTCCTCTTAATGGACGATAATGCCCGACCGCACCGCGCTCCCCTGGTGGATGAATTTCTGGCTGTTGTTTGTTGTTTTAAGGGGCCTAACATCGAAGGTCATCGGCCGAATTTCTGGCTGGGGAAGACATTCATCGCATGGACTGGCCAGCGAGGTATGTGGATCTGAAACCTATAGAACATGCCTGGGATGCATTGGGGAAGCGAATTGCATCCCGTCAGCGTCCACCAAGGAACCCCGAGACCTTCGCATTGCCCTCTACTGCCAGAAGAGCTCTTGGACCATCTGATAGAAATCATGCCACGTCGCTGCGAAGCATGTGTGGCCATTAGGGGTAACCATACACCCTATTAACAGCATATTTTGTTGTGGAAGACATTGCCAAGTTTTGTTAGTTGTTGTCAAAAGTGTACCTTAGCTATCAGAACCTTTCTGACACTGTTTTTTGGACATGTGTGACATATGGTGTGTGAGTCAGCTTCCGTTTGTTCAGCAATCCGTCTGACATTCCTATCAGGCGATATGGCCTTGTTTAGTGATTGTGCTTAATTTTTGGACACTAGTGTATGAAAACCAGCACTAAGTTATCCCTTTTCGTCTTGGCAAGGACAAATTATATTATTTGCATTACGTCCCACTAACTACTTTTACGGTTTCCGGAGACGCTGAGGTACCGGAATTTTGTCCCAAAGGAGTTCGTTTACGTGCCAGTAAATCTACCGACACGAGACTGACGTATTTGAGCACCTTCAAATACCATCAGACTCAGCCAGAATCGAACATGCCATGTTGTGTTCATAAGGCCAGCGCCTTAATCGTCTGAGCCACTCAGCCCGGCGGCAAGGACATAAATTCCCGTCCTACCCATATTCGAACCAGCTTGCTTGCTGTAACACAGTACTCTCCTGTCTTTACCTTCCTGCGCACTCAAGCAGTAGTAAGCAATTCAAACAGTAGAAGTGACCGAGCTACTAAACGTTTTCATTCCTCCCCTGAAGGGGGAGGCTGGCCTCTTAGACGGTTACTACGCCGTCCTTCAGGCCGGGAGATTTTTTACGGTGAAGGAGATGTGCGGAGAAGGTGAGGGGATGGGCGGCCGTGGCCTATACTACGAACTGTCCCGGCATTCGCCTTAGTGCAGGAGAATGGAACACCACGGAAAACCATTCTCAGGACAGCCGACGGGTGGGGCCAGGCGTGAAGTCCAGCCCTGTGCCGCAGTCCCGTCTCCCGAATGCAGAGGCGTAGGGCCACGGTACAGCCGTGGCCACTTTTCCTCTGCTCGGTTGGCCGGTCAGAGTACAGAGCTGTTGGACCACGGAGAGGCCGTGGCCTCTTAAAGGACGAAACCCAAGGGCCGAAACTCACTCTTGATCTACCGACGTTCTATCCCCAGTCACCGTTCAGTCTAAAACGGTCTGTATTGCTGAACGTTTGAAGAGAATCGGGGACTGAATGTCAATCCGAGTCACGTTTATCCACCAAAAATCCGATCAAAATGAGAAGTGTACTCAAGCTTCCCTTAATATTCATAAATACCGAGTGAGTTGGCCGTGTGGTTAGGGTCGCTCAGCTGTGAGCTTATGTTTTGGGAGATAGTGAGTTCGAACCCCACTGTCGGCAGCCCTGAAGATGGTTTTCCGTAGTTTCCCAATTTCACATCAGTCAAATGCTGGGGCTGTACCTTAACTGAGGCCACGGCCGCGTCCTTCACACTCCTAGGGCTTCCCTATCCCATCGACGCCATAAGACCTATATGTGTTGATGCGATGGAAAACAAATGCAAAAAAAACTCCATAAGTACATTTTGAAACTTTCATTCTCCGATGACTTCTGCCCGAGCTCTTAAGTTTGTGCTATGTGAATCCTAATATCCGAACCGGTTCTGACTTTTGCATACAAACTCCGAGTACCCGAGTACTTGTTTAACCACTATCACGCCTTCGTGCGTTCTTCTTCTTCCTGGCGTTTCTCTCAATTTATCAATTTATCGGGGTCAGCATTTACGGCGAATTTGGCTCAGCTTTAAGTACGCATCCCCTTTTTGGCACCAAACCTATGGGGAGGGAAGTATTCACTATTATGTGTTTCAATGGTGGTTGGTATAGTGGTGTATTTTATGTAGATGAAGATATGTGTATTACGACAAATAACCAGTCAAGGATCCAGAGGAATTAACTATACGCAGTCAAAATCCCCGACTAGACCGGGAATCGAATCCGGGGCCCTCTCAACCGATCATTCATATAAGGAGCCAGACGCTCATTCATATTAATGTATTAATTGCAAGTTAGGAGGAAAGCGTTGTTCTCTTTTTTCGTTTATTGTACAATTTCATTTTTCGTCCTGTCATTTAAGAACTTTCTGTACTTTCACTTGCACGTATTTCTCCCAGAGTCAAGAATACACATAGGCAATCTTTAACGTCCATCATTTAGGTGCAAAATTCACTGAGAAATCTAGGAAGCTATATGAAACTGCCGTTTGAGCCCATCAGATTCGCTGTCAACGGTGGGTGGTGGATTTACTCTTCAGCCACACCATCTCTCTCTCCGATTTTTCTGCTTGTCGGTCGTTTGAAGGGATGTGTACCATTTAACAGTAGCTAATATTCATCATCTCCTCTACACAATATATCAAAATTTGTCAACGAACTACTTCACTCGCACCATCCAGAGCCCACTGAACTTGCTTTGATACACATAGATTCCATTTCTCCTCCTATACTGAACCCATGACCTTTGTGCCCTAAGAACATTATGTATAAATTAACAATTAAACTAAAAGTTGGATTTTTGATAGCATGGATTTGACACGTGACGAGGGGGTGATTACCTTCGGTCCCACGCTCTGGGGTACGTGACGTCAGCCACACGTGTCGATGGCAGAAGAATCTCAAGTCATTTTTGTGAACTATTTCAAAGCGCGTGTACATGGCGTGATCCAAGCCAAGTCAAAAAAATATAGTGCCTATCAAAGGGGGTCAATCATCTCACAAATCGAACCCGTAAAAATTTTAAATGTCCATGAACACTACCGCCAGAAATGTAGCAAGCATGTAGTCACTTTCAAAACTCTTGAAATTACAGTTTAGTTAAGTCAGAAAATTTATAGAAATTTTCTTGGTGGCAAAGGGAGATATCCGAAGAGAGGGGGTAACTGCTATAAATATGAAGGGACGCCATGACGAAGTCTCCTTCTCCGGCATTTGTGATACAAAGCGGACGAAAAATTGTTGAGCTGCTCTGCGAAATCCAACCAACGAAAGTAGACTGAGTTCAACTGCAGATTTTAGCCATTGTGGCTAGGTCTTGTCTCCATGAGGAGATAGTTTTCTTGAGTGAAATAATTGTACCAGATAGGACGGTCAAAGTACTGAATAAATTCTAATGTGATTAAGTAATTCGCGTGCGGAAATAATTATAGTCCATCGTGTGCGCTCAGCAAACAAGTGAAGGGTATTTTCTTTTTTTTTTATGCTTTATTCCAGGAAACCTCAAGAAACATAATGAGCTGTACAGCCATGAATGTAAAAATGGCTAAATAAAATGCCAGGGTCGCAGGTGAGCCCTATGACGAACAATGGTGTGACTACATGAGGTAGGTGACTTTCCATCTTACTACCTCTTATATCTTGTCTCATGATCTCTAAAAGTGTATTTGAATGGGGATATACGACGCAGTGGTCACCCCTACTAAGTTTTGTAAATGTGAGAATACGACTAAAAGAGTCATTTGTTTCATTTTCCACTTGGATAAATTTTTGAAGTCTTGCGAGTGCCGTATAATGTTGTAAAAAGTTATTGAATAGGGTTTCGAAGTGATATCACGTCCAATGTAGATCGTCATCCGTGTGAGTGTACTGCCTATATTTGGTGATGTCAAATTAAGATGTTCATTCGACGTCTGCAATTTGACGTTAATAATAATAATCCACGGTTACTCATTTTCAATCGAGTGGAAGCGCGCTGTCGGGTGAAAACCTAGGGTGATGAATTTGGTCACGGAGAGAAACGTTTTTCTAGGCCCATTTTAAACTGTGTCTGACTGACAATAAAAGATCTAGTAGAATGTTTCAGTCATTTTGTTCGTGAAAATCAAGTTATTAAATACGATATCCTTTATGCGAAGTTATTCATGATTAATGCGTTGTGCGATATTAGACGTCGAGATTTCTAGTAAGGATTTTATTCCAGTTCTTTGTCGATGATAATTGTGGAGTTGGGAAACAGAGGTTAGTTTTGTTGATATGAGATTTGTGAATCAGGTTGGACCTGTCATTGAAGCCGGGACATGGAAGCCCGAGGAATGTTTTATATGAGTTGAGATGAGATGTGCGAATCAGGTTAGAGGCCTGTCATTGAAGCCGGGACACGATAGCCCGAGGTATATTTTATAATGTTGGGAATGGAAAGAAATTCATAGAAATCCGTAGCGGTATTAATTGGTGACGCGTGTAATTAGTGTGGGCATCTTGAAGCTTAATCTGTGCATTTTGTTGGTTAGAATATCGTATTTGTTTAATTATGTCGGCAGAGTTAAAAGAGAGCATTTTGAGAAGCCAGTCAACTGGAATAAACCAGGTGTTTCATGTAACTGCCAAGCGAACTTGGGGACGAGATGCCTCAGCTGTGATAACGGGACTGGCGTGGAATTGAGATTGTACTGTATTCTCGGCCGGGGAAAACGTTAAAATGCTGGATATAGTTGAAATTCATAGCCGGTAATGATCTGAGTATTGTGAAATACTGTAAAATTTGTTTAATTGGGGACGTATTGAACATTTGAAACCATGAACTTCGAGTATAAGGAACAGAGTAACCAAATTCAGGGTTGTCCAAAATATAGAGCGATGGTCGTGATGATTGGTTTGTCTGTGAGGGGTGTGCAAAATTCATAAATGGTATGACGAGGTATGACATCGTAATTATATGGCGAGTTGTTTGGTTTGTACGTAGATTCTTAGGATATCCAAGTGTTAATAACGTTTAGGACTAGATTAGATTTTAAGGTGTGAAATCATGAGACAAGTTATATAACTGGACATGAATTATGTAACAATTCTTTTCCAGCCAGATAAATATCACTAGATTGAATTCACATCACAGCTGCGTAGGAATTTGTGAAGAAACCAGAGTCCGCGGAGATAAAATTTACTGTTCTTTAACATTTCGTTAAATCATTTAAATTTATTTAATTATTAAATTCAGTGAAACCGCATTTTGAAATAACTTTAATCAAGCGAATAACTTGGAGATGCATTCTGGAAATTTTAGTTTGTTTTCTGGGGAATATTAAAAAATAAAGTAACGATTAAGGGGACATATCCGAAGGAAATGGATTTTTCTGCCACAAAGTTTGTGAGCATTGCTATTGTTGTAATTATTGAACTTTGATTGATTGAGCAGTGAATGTGCTGGGGATAGTAAGGTGGAAACTTTGGTCATAAACCGATGTAACTTAATCGTGTTTAGCCTTCAGCCTAGAAACTTGGATGGTCAGGGGGTCATCAACCTCAGTGACTTAGATTAGGGCCATATGCCATTGTAGCATCATTTTCCTTGCGGTCATCATCCACAATGACTTTAAAGTAACTTAGAAGTTTAGATGTCGGTCCATGACATAGACACAGGTCACATCGATTCAATTAAGGGTCCATGCCGTAGAACCACTGTGTGGCACACACCAATTGGACGGCCTTAATTATACCCAGAGTCCAGAGTTCGTGTTACGAGGGCTGGACCATAACGAATCACTATGATGGTGCATGTGGTCTCACATGGAAGCCGAATTTAAGGATTTCCAGACTTTCCTTTCTTAAATGATTAATAATTGAGACAATGGTTTCTAGTAAGAATGCCCATCAGGCAGTTACGTTACAGTCTCACTCCAGTGTTCTGACCATTATGTTTACATGATTGTGCTGTCCAGTGGACACAGTTGACTTCTATGATACCGTTGACATATCAGATTGCTTCAGAATTTTCCTGAATAAACAGGAATCTTTTAAACAGACCTTTCATTCCAGTAGATAGATTAGAATTACTGAATCCTACCTTTACCTCAGCAAGTGACGAAGAACCCGATACGACCCAAGAGACAGATCTCATGAACTTTGCTGATAGGTAAGAGAGGTAGGTATCCCTCAATATGGACCAAAGGGTTCAATACATTACATCTGTATTTCGATATGTACAGTATAGAAGGAAACTGTTTGTTCCATCTGAAGTGCAGGAACATCTATTTTTTGTTCTTCCCAATGGAATTCCAAGATGCATGTTTTAGATTACATTATTATTAGTTACGGTAATTAATTTTTAACATATTGGTCGTATTTCTCTTATCTGACAAGTGGGAAATAAATCAATTTGATTAGCAGTAATCTGGATTATAATTACTGGATGACTGTCAGGTCGAACTGAGAAACAGAACATATTCCATTGAACTGTCATCTGTAGTTGACCCGTTCAATTATATTCACCGCGAATTGTCGTCGATACTGTCATAGTGCTACTGTTGGTTATTAGTGTTCTAACATCGACTCGTTACCCGAATGATACTCAAAAGAACCGACATTCCATCTTGAATCCCGAGGGTAAGTAGAGCTCATATCTGGCGATTTGTAGGTAGTACTATATTTCAGGTTGCGGGGCACCTATCCCAGTTCTAGGACCAAATAATTACAACTTCACCCTTGTAGTGACAACATAAGCACTCACACCAGCACACAAGCACTTATAATCGATCACCAGGATGTTCCAGTCACTTGAGGTAAATCATCAAATCCTCATAATAAAGTTAAATTTTTACATATATCCAATATATCTACGGTGTATATGATATATTGCGGATCAGAAAATGAAGTAGACCTCCTGGATTGAACTATGTGTTCAAATCTCCACAGAGGAAGTAAGATGGACTCAGTGCAGGTATGGCACGATTGAGATCAACAGGGGTTGTATTGGTGTTTGGTCGGCAGTCCAGTACACTGATTTCTATGCAAATTCCAGTCCAGGAGTGTGGTTTCGAGCTGCAGCTATTTCAATTGCAGGCCGTAAGCCCACTGATACCGATGTGGGTTGGAATATTATCGAGTGATTAATAAGAAGGTCCGTCTCTGTGGTGTAGTGGTTAGTGAGCTGCCACCCCCGGAGGCCCGGGTTCGATTCCCGGCTCTGCCACGATATTTGAAAAGTGGGACGAGGGCTGGAACATGGTCCACTCAACCCCGGGAGGTCAAGTGAGTAGAGGTGGTTTCGATTCCCACCTCAGCCATCCTGGAAGTTGTTTTCCGTGGTTTCCCCACTTCTCCTCCAGGAAAATGCTGGGATGGTATCTAACTTAAGGCCACGACCGCTTCCTTCCCTCTTCCTTCCCTCTTCCTTTTCTATCCCTTCCAATCCCACCATCCCCCTACAAGGCCCCTGTTCAGCATAGCAGGTGAGGCCGCCTGGACGAGGTACTGGTCATTCTCCCCAGTTGTATCCCCGACCCAATGTCTCACGCCCCAGGACATTGTCCTTGAGGCGATAGAGGTAGGACTTCTCGCTGAGTCCGAGGGAAAAACCAACCCTGGAGGGTAACGGATTAAGAAAGAAAGAAAGAAAGAAAGAAAGAAAGAAAGAAAGAAGGTTAATAAGAAGGCTATTCACATTTCACTGCGAACCACCATGGAAAACACTCAATAGGAATACATCCCTCCATACAGGGTTGGCATCAGGAAGGGCACTCGCTCCTAAAACAGGGCCAACTCCACACGTGCTACACGGTTCGCACCCCTAATCCCGCAAGGGTATGGGGAAAGGAAAACAAAAATTATGAGAAGAATGAGGAGGCTATTCTGCCGCCTTCATGTGCCTGGTGTTTTGTTGTTGTTGTTGACATTTTTGGCATAAATTGGATACTTAACTAGAAAGGTGCTAAGTGCCAAATTCATGAAAAATGTGATAAGTAGTTTGAAAGGTGCAGGATACCGAGGAGCGTTACCTGTGAAAAGGGCTAAGTCCACTGAGAAGTCCAAGTGGATAGAAATAGCACCACTAGATGGCAGTAGTGCTAAGTTCCCTGAAGATTTCATAAGAATAGTGCAATGTGCTATTCAATTGTTTTTGATTGTCTTCGGTGCGCTCCCTGATAAGTGTATGCATGTACTGCCATTCACTCCTGTTTTGTGACTCATTGCTCTTCAAATTATAAGGTATGTGAATAACTATTGCATAATATTATGTCATATACAATCATATAACATTGCCATACAAATTGAATATTATATATAGAACTGGTCTTTTCTGGCGAAGTGATCTGGTGGAGAAATGCTACGAAATACCTAGGTGTTAATCCTAGACAGAGGACTCACATTCAAAGAACATAATCAGTTCTATTTCGGCCCAAGCGAATGGACGCTTATTTGAAATTATCCCTTTAATGAAAGCCGATCAAGGCGTAAATCTAGAAAACCGGCTTACGCTCTATAAGACATCCCTTAGACCAATTTTAGAGTATGCGAGTCCGGTATGGGGAATGGCAGCCAAAACACACCTGGATAAGGTGCAGCGCATCCAAAACCGTGCGCTGCGTCTCATCTCAGGTGCACAATGGTTTGAACGGAATCGATACATCCTGAGATTAGAACCAGAATAAAGAAGATATCCCGAAAACTCTGTTCTGGGCTAACACGCAAGCCCAATCCCCTCATTATTACGTTGGGCAACTATGATACCCTTGGCCTCCGCTACAAGCGACCCAAGGTCATCCTAGATTAGTCTCCCCTAAGGGGTGCAGGTCACATTCTGACCAATTCCGATTCCATTCCAACAAGTCCCCTCACCTCACCTCACATCAATGCAGCTTTAGATAATCTGTTATGAGATAGCACCCAAGACCTCAATAGTTCGGAGGGCTCAAATCCTCAACCGAACCGGCACGTCCGGTTTCTGTCGAGACTTGAGGCATGGACCATTGTGTACATATGTGATGTGCATATTGTAGGTTATGGCGGATGAAAGCCAAATGGGTAGGAGGCGAAGGAAGAATGGTAGTGGAACATTACGAGGAGAACAGAAAATATTGAAGACGAAAGGTTTTGTCTTTGAAACACACAAAATAAATGTTATGCCAGCTAAGAACGTTCCCTCACAACAGGTACGATTTTAAGCCCATCACTGGCTGTGAAATCTGAATACCGTAATATGATAGCTGTTGAATGTGTACATATCTCCAGTATACTCTACGATAAACATGATGATGTTATTGTTATTCCTTTTAGGTAAAATGCAACTGTAGATTAAGGTGCATTTGTTTTCTAAATTCTATAAGCAAGACTATCCAACACAAGGACCATCATGATGGGTCTTCTTAGTGTCACACCAGTACAGAGTCGTCGGCATGGAACCTATGATAATCCCTCTGAAAGTCAACGGCGGGGAATAGTTCGGTATTCTATCCCAAATGGCAAAGGTGATCTTGTTGCAGTGTGTAAAAGCATATTCATGGATATTTTTGCAGTTTAAAAGAAATGGTTGGAATTACTTATTAAGAAGAAAAAATTCGGAGATACAACATTCACTGACCACAAAACAAGACACGGTCACTCAAAATATAGTGACGATGACAAAATGACTCTAAAGCAGCATGTATATGGCTTTCCCCGGGAAGTTAGCCATTACAGTCGAGCAAGATCATGCAAGGGATACCTCAGTCCTGACATAAATATTGCAAGACTGCACTCCCACTTTCAAAAGATGTTTCCTGAAGGTACCACCAGTTCCAGTTTTTATCGCTGAGTCTTTCTGAAGGAGTTTCCCAAATTTTCCTTCCAAAGACCTAGGAATGTTACCGGAAAGACTAGTGACGACTATTGAAACAGGATGGCTCATATACCGTCTTGGAATTCTGTTATGCATTCGATCATTCGGGGTAAGAGTACCTCCACAATTCTACTTTCATAGACAGAAATGGTCACTATTTATATCATCTTGAGATTACGAAGCACGGCCTCCAATAATCGTATACACAGAGCTCGATAGCTGCAGTCACTTAATTGCGGCCAGTATCCAGTATTCGGGAGATAGTGGGTTCGAACCCCACTGTCGGCAGTTCTGAGTATTGTTTTCCTAGGTTTCCCATTTTCACACCAGGCAAATCTAGAAAACCGGCTCACGCTGTATAAGACATCCCTTCGACCAATTTTAGAGTATGCGAGTCCGGTATGGGGAATGGCAGCCAAAACACACCTGGATAAGGTGCAGCGCATCCAAAACCGTGCGCTGCGTCTCATCTCAGGTGCACAATGGTTTGAACGGAATCGATACATCGATACATTCATGCGCTGTACATGAATTAAAGCCACGGCCGCTTTCTTCCCACCCATAGTATTTTCCTTTCCCATCGTTGCCATAAGACCTATCTGTGTCTGTGCGACGTAAAGCAACTTCTTAAGACAATCGTACACGAAGTTCCCCGTGCTTCTTATATCTGCATGAAATAAAGATCCATTCCTTACCTACGTCCTCTCGTCATTCATTGATTCTTACGTTAATGGTGCCACCGATCTAGTCCACCGTTTCATCAAATATCTCCATTCCTTTTTGTTATTAATTGGCTCCTTCCTGTTTGGTGTCGCAACTAGATTCTCATATTCGTTGTTCATAAATTCCATCTTGTGAGAAAGAGAAACCTGAATGTAACCACCTTTCACCTGCACAAATCAATTTTGCTCTGAAATCTGAATACGGTATGGATAATTTTAACTCGCGTCTATCTTCCTCCTTGCTGAATAGAAATCATCGCTACTAAAAACTCACTGCAGTCGTTTAGCAAGAAGTTATTAGGGTAAAATTCAAAAATTCTAAAACAAAGAATAAGAGGCATATGAAAATGTGAATGGTTCTTGAATAATCTATACAGGGTGAAGCGAAATTCGCGCACTCGGGCGTCGCAGTGCGACTCCTCACATGCCAGCAATAAAGAAATGTATCTCACAAAATTTCGTCCTGCGAGTATATCCGGCAGAAAAGGAACGTTGAAGAATGGCAATCTGGCAACACTGTAACCACATGTAGGGTAACTACCTCTGTCAGCACGTACCAGTCGTGCTGTACAGTTGGTGCTGTGGGTAGAGTTTTGGGTTAGCATACAGGAGCTCGAGGGTTCGATCCTGGGTTGAGGCGCACTTTCTTTTTGCTAATTTCCATCGGACATTACATACTGTAATACAGTAAGACAACGTTTCTTAGGTCACATGTATCCTACATTTACAAAATTTAGTAAAGCTGAACACATTGTAACGCATCTAGTAGATCAAGAGGTGCGAACAAATTCACGCCCACGACGTGGAAAGGGCGTCTTTCAAAGCTGACCAATGAAAACGAATGTTCGTCCATCTCTAGGATCGTAGTATGTAAGTGCAAATGGTTTCTAGAGGACCCGCTGCAATCGCTGTTGACGATTAAGATGCTAGATACCATGCCACCTGGACTACATTTACGAAATAAAAACCATACGCCTCAAACCAGGATCGACCCCTCGACCTCCTGCATGCTAACCCGGAACTCTATCCACTGCACCATCTGTACAGCACGACTAGTGTGTGCTGACAGAGGTAGTTGCCCTACATGTGGTTACAGTGTTGCCAGATTGCCACTCTTCAACGTCCTTTTTCTCCCGGATATACTAGCAGGACGAACGTTTGTGAGAGAAATTTTTCCTAATAGCTCTCCTGGACAGAGCAAATCCAGAGCTTGATGGTCGAGGATACGTTTCACCATTCTCTTGGCATTATTTCCTAATTCAGGTGAAGGCCCAAGATTCCCTTCAGTGATAATTTTATTTTTATTTTCTTTCTTAATGTTCTTTCGGATTTGTTGAATTCCTTGCCTGCTGGTTTCTTGCAAGGACAGCAATTTGTTGAGTACTGCATTACGTCCAGTTCTTTACAAGTCATCTTCACTCCAGGAAATCCAATTTCTTATTTGTGTGTGCGTGTGTGTTTGAGTCATCAGTTCATATATTAGTTTGATGCCGCCCTCCATGTCACTCTATCCTCTGCTAATCTACGTAACTACCGGGCGAGTTGGCCGTGCGCGCAGAGGCGCGCGGCTGTGAGATTGCATCCGCGAGATAGTAGGTTCGAATCCCACTCTCTGCATCCCTGAAGATGGTTTTCCGTGGTTTCCCATTTTCACACCAGGCAAATGCTGGGGCTGTACATTAATTAAGGCCACGGCCGCTTCCTTCCAACTCCTAGGCCTTTCCTATCCCATCGTCGCCATAAGACCTATCTGTGCCGGTGCGACGTAAAGCCCCTAGCAAAAAAATCTACGTAACTACTATACGCTATATCTGCTCTAATCTGATTGTTATATTCATACCTCGGTCTATCCCTACCGTTGCTATCCCCTACACTTCCCTCAACAACCAGCTGAACAAGTCCTGGGTGTCTAAAGATGTATCCTATCATCATATCCCTTCTTCTCGTCAAATTTAGCCAAATCGATCTCCTCTCACCAATTCGATTCAGTATCTCTTCATTCGTGATTCGATTTATCCACCTCACCTTCAGCATCCTTCTGTAACACAACATTTCAAAAGCTTCTTTTCTGAGCAAGTTATCGTCCATGCTTCACTTCCACACAATGCCGCGCTCCCTACGAAAGTCTTTTAAAAAGATCTTTCTAATTCCTATATCAATGTTCGAAGTGAGTAAATTTCTTTTCTCAAGAAAGGCCTTCCTTGTTTGTGCTTGTCTGCGTTTTATGTCCTCCTTCTGTCATCGTCATATTCGTGCGCTTCTTTCAAGACCTAACTTCCTATTGTAAAATTTCCTGCATCACATAACTTAGTTTGACTGCAGTCCATTACTTTTTTGGACTTACTTATTTTCATGTTATACTCCTTCCCTGAGTCTCTGTCCAGTCAGCAATTTCTTCAGATCATCTGCAGTTTCAGATAAAAATAACAATAGCATCGGCAAATCTCATGGTTTTTTATTTTCTCTTAGGTTTCCTTTACTGTTTTTCAGTTCTAAATAAATATTGAAACGTAAGTGGAGGGGGTGGCACATTGCAACCTTGCCTCACTTCCTTATGGATTGCTGTTTCTTTTTCTAAGCCCTCTATTCTTATAACTGTAGAGTGACTTTTATATAGATTGTAGATAATTCTTCGTTTTTGGTATCTGTTCCCATGATCCCAGTCACCTTCAGAATCTCAAAGAGCTTGATCAAATCAACATTATCGAATTCCTTTTCTTGATTTACGAACGCCATGTGTATGGGCTTGTCCATCTTAATTCGATCCTCCAAGAACAGACGTAAAGTCGGGATTGCTTCACGTGTTCCTAAATTTCTTCTAAAGCCAAATTGATCTTCTCCCAACTCAGTTTCACCTTTTCTTTACATTTTTCTCTAAATATTACGTGTTAAAATTTTACAGGCGTGAGATACTAAACTAATGGGGCGGTCGTTTTCACACTTGTCAGCACCGGCCTTCTTGGGAATCGGAATTAAAAAAATTTCTGCCGAAAATCTGTTGGCAGTTATCCTGTATCATATATCTACACAGTAAATATAATAACCTTACTGTGCCGTTTACTCCTAAGGCATTCAATAATTCTGAAGTGCCTTGTTCCTTTTTAGGTCTCACAAAGCTCTGTCGAATTCTGACCTCACAATTGGGTCTCCCGTTTCATCAGCATCATTTTGTTCCAGAAACATATTACCTCTACCTTGATACAACTGTTGTTTCCTTAGAAGTTGTTTTTCATCTGAGCTCTTAATATTAATCACCTAGTTTTCCTTTGTCCAAAGGTTCCCTTGATATTCCTGTATGCAGCATCTGCATATCCTAGCACCGTACAACCTTCAACATTCTTGCACTTATATTTCAGTCATTCTTCCTTAGTTGTCCAGCACTTTCTATCTACTTCATTCTTTAATCGCCTGTATTCCTTTCTGCCCTCCGCCATTTTTTCGCATTCTTGTACTTTCGTCGTTCATCGTTCTTAATAGATCTTTCCTTTCTTCCTAACCTTACTTTAGTAGCACTACTGACCTCATTCTTCCTGACGGTCCATTATTCCTCTATAGTTTCCTTCAGCCTTTTCATTTAGTCTTTTTGCAACATGTTCCTTGAAACAGTCCTTCACACTATTTTCTTTCAACTCGTCTCGATACCATCTCCTCGCATTTCTTCCTTTCTTCAATTTCATCAACTTCAGATGGCATTTCATGACCATTAAGTTGTGGTCGGAGTCCACGCCTGTTCCTGGTAAGTCTTGCAATACAACACCTGTATTCTGAATCTCTGCATAATCATAATTAATCTGTTTGATACCTCCCAATGTCTGAAGGTTTCGCCAACGTACACAGCCGTCCTTTGTAGGGTTTGAACTAAGTATTGGCAAAGACTAAATTACGATCAGTGCGGAATTCAACCAGATGACTTCCTCTTTCATTATTTTGTCCCAGTCCGAGTTCTCCTACTGTATTGCCTTCCCTTCCTGGGCCTACAACTGTATTCCAGTCTCCCATCACAATTAGATTCACGTCAACTTTTGCATATTGTATTACATCTTCTATCTTATATATTCTTTCGACTTATTCATCATCCGCTGAACTAGTAGGCAGATTCTCTAACCTACCACAACGATTCAAACTTCTAACATTCCACGCTCCGACTTGCGAAATGTCATTATCCATCTTCCTGATGTTTGTCCCCTCTCGTGTAGTCCCCATCCGGAGATCCGAATGGGGGACTATTTTACCTCTGGAATATCTTACCCGGAAGGAAGCCATCATCAGTACATCATTCATACAGAGTGTGCTGCATGTGCTCGGGAGTAGTTACGGTTGTATTTTCCCGTTGCTTTCAGCCATGTAGCAGATACAACACAGCTAAGCCATGTTAAGTATTATTACAAGACCATATCTCTCGATCATCTTGACTACCGCCCTTGCAACTTCGGAAAAGATTCTACGCCCCCCCCCCTCCACCTGCCACCTTTTCGTTGAACCATTCTTTAGTTTGGTCTTTCGAAAGATTCTCGGACGCACATGCCTCCCCACCGCGGGAAGGTCACATGGTTCGCAGGCGAGGGTTTTTCGGACTCGCCGAGTGTGTGCTCTATTCAGCACTAGAATTCATCATGGGTAGGCCCCATCCTTACAGAAGTGCAGGTCACCTACTGGTATGAACTGTCAAGATCTGTACGAGGCCCCTCCGGAGTCTACATGCCATTATTATTATTATTATTATTATTATTATTATTATTATTATTATTATTATTATTATTATCGACTGCCCTTGCATTAATTTTTTAGCAATCCAGACATTTATCTTACTTAGCTTGTCAGGAAATGTCTTCACAGAATACGCGAACATATCCAAAAAGCTTGAAGAATTGATCAGCGCTTAGCTGCTAATGGTCACTCGCAACTACAACATGGCGTTGCGCGCCGTCTGACCCACCCTCATCAACTCTACTAGCTTTACCCTGTAGGTAACAAGCTCGCAGGTTGCTTGAACCCTTAAATATCACCAACAGGAGTTATGTGGTCATGGGAAACCACAAACCGATGCTGCCACCGAAATGAGACGTCCTGGGGAAGACGAGGAGTGAGGTAGTTTGCCATTACTTTTTTTTTTTTTTTTTTTTTTTGCTAGGGGCTTTACGTCGCGCCGACACAGATAGGTCTTATGGCGACGATGGGATAGGAAAGGCCTAGGAGTTGGAAGGAAGCGGCCGTGGCCTTAATTAAGGTACAGCCCCAGCATTTGCCTGGTGTGAAAATGGGAAACCACGGAAAACCATTTTCAGGGCTGCCGATAGTGGGATTCGAACCTACTATCTCCCGGATGCAAGCTCACAGCCGCGCGCCTCTACGCGCACGGCCAACTCGCCCGGTCCCATTGCTTTCTTCAGTGGGCCAATGTAGTCAAAAACTACGAGCAACACCCTTCATAACACTCAAACGCACAAGTCGTGCTCTGAATGTCATTACTCAGCAATATCCACACCTTAACAGCTTAACAGCTTCCATACTGTCACAGCCGTAAATGAGAATGGGACTTCTGTGGAAGCTACAGTTCGCTCCAGCCTGTACCGAGAAATGGCAACAGGTAGTGTACAGGCTGCATTAAATGAGAAAGTAATCAGAAGCTTGTAAAAATCATATGGTAAGTTTAAATTAAGCTTTAACATTATCTTCAGTAATTTATAATTCGTTGTCCACCTACAGTTTTAATCCAGTTGTCGTAATTACTTCTTGCTTAATTTAGTGTAATCTGTGCAGTAAACTCTTCTTGTTAGCAATTAGTTACCCGGTGCGAAACTGAATTAGGTGCTTTAAAATCTACCCTGAACGCTGGGCTACTTTAAGAAAACGACTGAGATAACGTCTGGATTTCATACTGAGGAAAAATTTGTCGCACACAAAATATGCGTGACATACAGGGTATTTCCCAAATATTGCACTTACAAGATGTTCTGCGGGACAAAATTCTGGCACCTCATCGTCTTAAAAAACAGTAAAATTAGTTAGTAGAAAATAAAACTAAAAACATTGCTGGACATATTTTAACGTTGTGTTTCGTATATTATTCCTAAATGTTATTACGGTGGGAGCATAAATACGAAACTAGTACCTTCACGATATTAGCGGTGTGTTTAGAGAAACGTGATGAGGAGAACTAATGGACATCTTTACCTTTTGGGGACATGTATCCGCGTATTGTTCATTGTGTGATGGTGTAGGGCGTACGTTGTGAACCACTGAAAAGCTACGAATGAACGTAGTACACTGATGGAATAAAACGTTGAACACACTGAAGGTAGCATGAATTTGAAATATTACACTTGAGATATCGAATGGTAATATTTATCTTAAAATACCACGGTATTACCACGCGGTTGTCATGTGTTCATATATGCGGGAGTGACGGCATATTCTCGCGCTGGTGTATCCCCTCCAGCTTTGATATTCGTAACCACTCGTTCTGAAAGTTAGGGCGTTGTGTCCTCCATTGTAGTAGGCGTAATTACAGCTGTTGCGATCAAATCCATTTGCAAAGTGCAGGAAAGTTCCGTTCAGTAAAAACGGGCTGTAATAAAGGTGATCAGAACAAATGAAACGAGAAGAGGAGCTAAGCATCTAACTGGCAATTTGCATCCATATTCATATGGAGCAAGTTACTTAATGTTGTACAGAAGGTATATACGGCTCAAATGTCTGCAAAGGAGCCTCCACGACGCGACGATTTAAATCAGTGATGACCGTCTGGACCTCTCTTACCAAACAGCGTGTGCTCGCATGAGGAACAGAGAGAGCGGATGAGTGAGCAGTGTATTGCAACGCAGTCTGCGGCGGCTCCCCATCGTAACATTTAACTGATAAGTAATTTTCTCATGGATTCACTATTTATTTTCCTTATCTTTATAGTCGTAAATTATTTTCTAAATACTTATATCTGTTACAATTCACTACGTAGTCGCTGACATACTACTATAAATAATAATAATAATAATAATAATGGCGTATGGACTCCGGAGAGGCCTGGTGCAGGTCTTTTTCTAGTAGACGGCCTATTAGGCGACCTGCATGCCTGTGAAGATGAGGGCCCTACCTAGGATGATTTCTAATGGTGAATACGCCACACACACCCAGCCCCCGAGCCATTGAAATTAACCAATTAAGGTTTAAATCCCCGACCCAGCCGGGAATCGAACCCGGGACTCTCTGAACTGAAGGCCAGTACGCTGACCATTCAGCCAACGAGTCGGACACTATGAATAAAATGCATATATTAATATGCTTTATTCAATATGAATTTATATGCAGTATTGTCTTTATATTATTATTTTACTTCCACAGACACTAATGAAAACAAATTCTCTTTCAGCCTTTCAACCTCAGTAGCACGATCAGAATCGTCATAACTCTCACAATCCTTTGCATTATAGGTAGACGAATATCACTGAATATTTAGCTTATTGATTTTTTACGAGTTGGTTTACGTCGCAACGACGCTGATTGGTCTTAGGCGTCGATGGGACAGGAAAGGGTTAGGATTGGCAAGGAAGGGGTCATGGCCTTAATTAAGGCACAGCCCCAGTACTTTCCTGGTGTGAAAATGGGAAACCACAGAAAAACGTCTTCAGGGCTGGCGACAATGGGATTCGAACCCACTATCTCTCGAATGCAAGCTCAGAGCTGCGTGCCCATAACCGCACGGCCAACTCGCCCGGTTTTTGACGTTTGTCAACACTTTCTGACACACTAAACGTTTTGATTTCCGTCATTCTCCGTAAAAACCGTAAATATAATTTCTTCCACTGTAGATTAAAATAATCTTCTTTTCTTGTTTTGCTATTTGCTTTACGTCGCACCGACACAGATAGGTCTTATGGCGACGATGGGACAGGAAAGGCCTAGGAATGGGAAGGAAGTGACCGTGGCCTTAATTAAGGTACAGCCCCAGCATTTGACTGGTGTGAAAATGGGAAACCACGGAAAACCATCTTCAGGGCTGCCGACAGTGGGGCTCGAACCCACTATCTCCCGCATGCGAGCTCACAGCATTAAAATCATCATGTGGAGATGCAGAATGCCGCTTCTGCTGTGCTACGTTTTCGACTATGATTCAATTAACTACAACAGAATAATCACAAAAATGTAATGTATTTCTTTCAGATTATACTGTTGTATCATATACTAGGCGTCGCACTAAAACAGCCCCACTATATCAACCACCTGAAGGTCACAGTTGACCTCGCTACGTAAGCATGTGTTCCGCTCTCGCATATTGCACGTATTCAACGATGAATGTACGTTCACAAAGAACAGCAGATGCTCATCGCTGGTTTGAATGATAGTTACGGTATGAAACCCTGTTGGTCCGAGCGAGTGGCCGCCTGTGATTATTGGATAACATTTTTACTACATCGTGCAGGTTTCGGCGAGATTATTGCTGGTGCCAAACATTTCCCATTTGCGACAAATTCAAGAAACTTATTGACCTAATGAAGAGCTTGCTTTTTCAAAATTTCGTGTTGCTATGTCTAGCTTGGTGCAGCTCTTGCGTGGCAGGCCCTCCGAAGAAGGTGGGTGACATCTGCCGTGTATAGGAGATCGCATGTTATTGTCGTGGAGGATAGTGTTGCATGTGTTGTGTAGATTACAGACATGCTGGAGATAGGAAAACACCCAGTCCTCGAGCCAATGGAATGAACATGTAAGGTTAAAATCTCCGACCCGACCAGGAATTGAAGCCAGGGCCTTCTGAACCGAATAGCAGTACTCTGACCATTCATTCAAGGAGCCAGACAGCTCAGAATTACACAGACAAAGCAAAAAATCAAAGCAATGTCATCTCTGTACAGACCGTGAAGACCCTGGGAGGAGTGCAACGTAAAAGCTTCCATTATCCGTAAATTCGCCACTTGACGGGTATAGTGGTTAGCTCTAAGCCCAGCCACCTTTGCTCCCAGAAATCAACCTGGTACTCGTTCTTGATGCAGGCTGTGTGAATCTCACAGCCATATGCACCTCCGGAGGTGGAAATCTCGTTCCTTAATGTTTGACTTCCTAAAGGTGAATAGAACCCATGCCCTTCCAGGTGAACCGAACACGCCTTTACTGCTTCGGCTAGGCAGAATATTACACGGCCATCCTGTTAAAATACTAGAGTACACCCGTTACAAATGACGACGTACGGCATCGTGATCACGCGATATCGGTGCATCCTCAGGCAGACACACGATAAGTGTCTAGCAACGACAATCAGCCTTCTTTCAGAATGCACATTCATTTACTACACAGCTTATGCATGAAAGAGTATGAATATCAGTGGCGCATATATTAATTTACATTTGCAAGATCTGTGTGTTATGCGACATGAAATTACATTATTCTTTTTTTTTGCTAGTTTCTTTACGTCGCACCGACACAGATAGGTCTTATGGCGACGATGAGACAGGGAAGGGCTAGGAGTGGGAAGGAATCGTCCGTGGCCTTAATTAAGGTACAGCCCCAGCATTTGCCTGGTGTGAAAATGGGAGACTACGGAAAACCATCTTCAGTGCTTCCGACAGTGGGGTTCGCTAGTTGCTAGTTGTTGCTAGTTGCTTTACGTCGCACTGACACAGATAGGTCTTATGGCGACGATGAGGCAGGAAAGGACTAGGAGTGAGGAGGAAGCGGCCGTGGCCTTAATTAAGGTATATCCCCAGCATTTCCCTGGTGTGAAATTGGAGATCATGGAAAACCATCTTCAGGGCTGCCAACAGTGGGGTTTGAACCCACTATCTCCCGAATACAAGTTCACAGCTGCGTGCTCTTAACAGCACGAACAACTTGCTCGGTTTAATTTAATTCTTTCAGATATAGTTTACACGAGAATAACTATTACATGGAGTACCTAAAATTGCTTTAAGTTGCGAAATGTATTCATTTGTATGTTATAATTTACGTTTGCTTTAGATTTGATGTAGCAAGTGCTACTGACTACTTTTACCCAAGGCAGAACGTGAACTAGATGATTACGTGACCTGGTCGTCTGTTTTGAAGTAAAACCTTCCTTTGCAGAATATATAACAAAACAATAAGTTAATGGTTATCCAGTCATGCTTTAATCAATTCTTCACACGGTGGTCCTCACTCGTATTTAGGGATTTAACAAATCACAAGGCCGAGGATTAAACACATCATCATGTGGCTGTGATGTATCAGGCTGCTTAATAAAACAAGAAAATGTATCGTTGTGGTATTAAGTAAGGATGCTTTAAAATTAAGCTTATTTTTAAGTGACATTCACCATTCACGTTTTTTTAACCCAGGGAACCTCATGTCAACGCACGATCATTCCCACTGGGGGTGAGGTGTGCTGGTGTCTAAAAATCTTGTGTCTATTTATTAATTGTTTCATACTGGGTGTTCTCTTTATTTCCGGTACTGATCTGCAATATTCTTGAAGACCTCCTGTCTTGCTGTTTTAAGTTTAAAGTATGTATGAGGTCCGCCTGTGTGGTGTAGTGGTTAGTGTGATTAGCTTCCACCCCCGAGGCCCGGGTTCGATTCCGGGCTCTGTCACGAAATTTGAAAATTGGTACGAGGGCAGGAACAGGGTCCGCCCAGCTTCGGGAGGTCAACTGAGTAGAGGTGGGTTCGATTCTCATCTCAGCCATCCTGGAAGTGGTTTTACATGGTTTCCCAATTGTCCTCCATGGAAATGCCTGGATGGTACCTAACTTAAGGCCACGGCCGCTTCCTTCCCTTTTCCTTGTCTATCCCTTCCAATCTTCCCATTTCCGCAAGGCCCCTGTTCAGCATAGCAGGTGAGACCACCTGGGCGAGGTACTGGTCATCCTCCCCAGTTGTATCCCCGACCCAGAGTCTGAAGCTCCAGGACACTGCCCATGAGGTGGTGGAGGTGGGATCCCTCGCTGAGTACGAGGGAAAATCCAACCCTGGAGGGTAAACCAATAAAGGAGAAGAAGAAGAATGTATGAGAAAACAGTTCGTAGTTATTTTCTTTTATAGTCTTAGAAATGGCATTAATACTCTTTTCGCCTTAATTTACATTATAATCGGTAATTATTGTTCTCTAAGCAGTCTAATATTGGCCGTGCTGAGTGGCTCAGACAGTTGAGGTGTTGATTTTTTGACTCCAACTTGGCAGGTTCAATCCTTGCTCAGTCTGGTGGTATTTTAAAGTGCTCAAATACGTCAGCCTGTTGTGTTGTTATTATTATTATTAGTCTAATATTGCAATTAAAATGCAGTTCCATTAGAAAATTATTGCTTGTACGCATTCTCATTTACGTTATGTTAGCCATGACATATTTAGGAATTCAACTATGTAAAATATAACTGTTTGTTGTTGATCTGTTTAGATAACATTATTAAAGTGATACCATTTCTCAGAATTTCTATGTGGAATTAATATATATCCCTGGATCTGCTTACTTGGAATGTGAGCAGTGTTAATAATTAGGGCGAATTTTTTTAGCCCGAATATTATTGATAAAGGAAGTACTTTTCTGTGTTGGTGGAGGATTACGAGGAAATCTCTCTGGAACCATTTCAGTCTGTAGCTTTTGAAACTCACTGTAACTGGAATTGAGCCTTTCAATATTAGCTCCTTACTTCCCTAAATTTATGCTTCTATTTTGTGACTGTATGTGGCAAAACAGAAACGATTGAGGTTGAAGATACAAGGAAAGCGAAGAATAATTTAGTTATTTCTCAGAGCACTAATTTATGTCGCATGTAAATGGCAAGTTTTACGTTTGATAAATTTCATTCGTAAGGAGTTTTATTAGATTCCTACTTCACATTAGATGCCCTATTCCACACCGTGGCAAAAAACGTGACCAAATTGCTGTAAGCCTTCTGTGAGGAGTGATGGTAATGTTACATTCTTCACTACGCAACACTGTCTCTGCTATTGACATGTGCTCAACTGTGAGCTAATGCTCCCACCATCCAAGCCATTCACGTCACTTGAAACATTCACAGCGTCCTCACTCCGGAGACGGCTATAACATCACAATCCCCAAATTGAAACTTCAATAATACACACCGATTATGATCACATTCCCCGGTGTTCTCTTAAGCGTGTATAATCTCCAACCAGAGTTACGGACGCCAAAGCAAACATTTCACTTATTTTGGAAAAACAGGTATCCTCGATTGAAGCACGAGACACAGTTCTACGGTTTCAAAGAAGATATTGCAAAAGCAGATTCTATTGGCAACCATCTTCTAGTTAATTTTTGTTTTGAGAATTTGTTTTACATCGCACTGACACAGATAGGTCTTTTGGCGACGATAGGATAGGAAAGGGCTAGGAGGGGGAAGGAAGCGGCCGAGGCCTTAATTAAGGTACAGCCCCAGCATTTGCCTGGTGTGAAAACCATCTTCAGGCTGCCGACAGTGGGGGTTCGAACCCAGTATCTTCAGGATACAAGCTCACAGCTGCGCGACCCTAACCGCACGGCCAAATCGCTCTGTATCTTCTAGCTTAACAGTCACAGATTCCTTTCTCAGAAAGTGCAACATGTTTGTGGAATTTCAAGCAGCATTTTCACATAGGATCACGAAAAATTACGCAGTTTGTCACATGAAAAGGAGAAGAAGAAAAAGATTAAACTACTAACAATATAGTGCATTCCGGGAGGGAAGTGACAATGTCGCTTATGGAGTAGTATGGTGCTGACAATGTGTATAATGCAGATCAGTCCAGCGTCAATAAAGAATCGCATTCCTGGAGAACACCTGAGCGCCGTGGTAAAAAAGAGATGAGAAGAAGAGGAAGAAGAAGAAGTGTTCGTTTTACATATTAATTTAGTTTAAGTGATATAAATAACACTGCCGTTAATGATTTCTACTATATTCGGAGGCATTATATGAACGGTATGGTTGTACTAAGGCCATAAAAAGAAGCAGGTACTAATGTTTTTCGGATGTCTATGGTATACGCGTTAGTTGGGTTACCTACCTCCAAACAAATAAGGGATTGGTAACCCACCCGGTATATACTGGTCTTTGGTCTTGCGGTTAGGATCGCGCAACTGTGAGCTTGCTTTCGGAATATAGTGGGTTCGATCCCCACTGTCGGGTGCCTTGGAGATGGTTTTCTTTTGGTTTCGCAATTTCACTCCAGGTAAATGCTGGGGCTGTACCTTAATTAGGACCCCGGCCACTCCCTTCCCTCTCCTAGACCATTCCTATGCCATGGTTGCCATAAGACCTAACTGTGTGGGTGCGACGTGAAGCAAAATTGTAAAATAATAATATAGCCTGGTACATAACCCTGCTATCCCTGAAATTAATTACAGAGTTTCGAAGTCTTCTGTCAAGCCGTTTTCCCGCCACGTTGTAAAACAAAGAAGCAAACACACTGACAAGCAGAAAGACATACAGAAAAAATTAACTGAACTGACTTTCGACATTTGTACTCCCAATCCAAGATGAAAACGAAGTACGAAAATAAATCTGAAGTGTGCATACAAAATTATAATTCACGTGTTACATGATAATAAACGTGGTGTTTGACAAAGAGTGTTGCTCTTACAGACCCGGATTCTTGGCTGAATATTCCACGTTAAGTTATTCAGTTCGATGTGTCCCGAGATTTATTCCCGATTGGACCGGGGATTTTAATCAAGTCTGATTCATTCCTCTAACTCAGGTGACTTGGATATTTGTGTTTATCTCAACATATTCGTCTTCATATTCTCAGAACGCACTACAGTACCATTCATCCCGTAACATGCAATAGTGAATATATCGCTCCACATAGGGTTGGCTTCAGGAAGGGCATCCGACCACAAAACTGGGCCAAATTCAAATTACGCGCTGACCCCAATAAACTGGGAAAACATTCAGCAATTAGATGAAGAATGTTACTACAGAAATGAATTCGTTGTTTCTATTTCAAAGTGTTTGAACTCTAGTATCACTGTCGTATGTATCGCACTGTACAAAGTTCCACTAAATTCGAAAATAGGCAGTGTAAATCTCGAACTCAGTTGTTTTGTTTTCCACTGGGACCCTACGTGGCTGTGAAGAGTTATCTATGGTATTGCGGTCAGCTCTACGACCTGTGTTGTCCCATGAGTCATAGCTACTTCGTCGTCGAGCGTGATACGTGCCTGCCCTGGTTGAGAAAAGGAAATCGATGGACTGCTGTAACACCAGAATGTCAACAGTCATGTTCTGTGATTAGTATGGTTTATATATATATTGAAGTGTACTAGGATCCCATCAACAATATATAGACTCTTACTGAAAATATAATGGGGAGACAAATATTTGCAACGTGGAATGTTTCAGTTTCTGTTGATCTGGAAATTAAGAGCATCACTTTATGATTACCTCACGAATACACTTCAAGTCACATTATTAGGTCCGACCCGTTGGCTGAACGGTCAGCGTACTGGCCTTCGGTTCAGAGGGTCCCGGGTTCGATTCCCGGCAGGGTCGGGGATTTTAACCTTAATTGGTTAATTCCAATGGCACGGGGGCTGGGTGTATGTGTTGTCTTCATCATCATTTCATCCTCATCACGACGCGCAGGTCACCTATGGGTGTCAAATAGAAAGACCTGCACCTGGCGAGCCGAACCCGTCCTGGGATATCCCGGCACTAAAAGCTATACGACATTTCATTTTCACATTATTAGGACGAAAGTGTTAAACAGTGGTTTTCCTTGTATAAAATGTGTTTCGCTTCTGTAAATTTGTACATGACGGTTATGGAATGATGATATAAAGCTAGGAGTAAGGCACTGCACCACTCAAACTAGTGTAAATCTTACCTTTAAGGTTCTGGAAATATTTAATTGTGAATTTTGTGCAATTGCGTTGTAATTATTATGCTACTTTGCTAGTATTTTAAGTTATATTCTTTCGAACACCACTGTTGGTAGCGCTGAAGATGGTTTGCCGTGGATTTGCATTTTCACACCAGGCAATTGCTGGGGCTCTAATAAATTTAGGACACTTTCACTTCCTATCCAGTTCCAGCCCTTTCTTATCCCAGCATCGGTATAAGACCTAAATATGTCGGTGCGACGTAAAATAAATAGTAATGAAAGTGATATTTTGTGGTGATGTTCTTAGTGACTGCGTTGTAAATGCCTTACACTATAGGTAAGGGAATATTCTGATTTATTTTCTTAAAATATCTTACGAATTCCTACGTGTTCTTTTTAATAATAACAATCTCGTGTGGCTATTTCTGGCCGAGTGCAGCCCTCGTAAGGCAGACCCTCTGATGATGGTGGGCGACATCTGCCATGTGTGGTGTGTGAGTTGCAGGGATGTTAGGGACAGCATAAACATCCAGCCCCAGGGTCATTAGCATTAACCAATGAAGGTTAAAATCCACGACCCGCCCTGGAACCGAACACGGGACCCTCTGAACCGAAGGCCAGTACGCTGACCATCAGCCAACAACCGTGCTTTTTGTTGTCATTATGTTACACTACTCGTAAGTGATTTTTACCGTGTACTTTTCCTTGTTTTAATGTATATTATATTTTCCTAGTTTGTTATCAATTAAATGTAAGTTTTCAGTTTCTCTTAATCTGGATAATAAAAGCATCATTTTCTAATTACCTCGCGAATACACCTCTTCTTCTTCTTCTTCTTCTTCTTCTTCTTCTTCTTCTTCTTCTACCCCTTCTTCCTCTTTATCTGTTTACCTTCCAGGGTCTGTTATTCCCTCGGACTCAGCGAGGGATTCCACCTCTACCGCCTCAAGGGCAGTGTCCTGGAGCTTCAGACTCTAGGTCGGGGATAAAACTGGGGAGGATGATCAATACCTCACCCAGGCGGCCTCACCTGCTATGCTGAACAGGGGCCATGCGGGGGGATTGGAAGATTGGAAGGGATAGACAAGGAAGAGGGAAGGAAGTGGCCGTGACCTTAAGTTAGATACCATCCCGGCATTTGCCTGGAGGAGAGGGAGGAATTCACGGAAAACCACTTCCAGGATGGCTGAGGTGGGAATCGAATCAACCTCTACTCAGTTGACCTCGCGAGGCTGAGTGGACCCCGATCCAGCCCTTGTACCACTTTTCAAATTTCTTGGCAGATCCGGGAATCGAACTCGGCCCTCCGGGGGTGGCAGCTAATCACACTAACCACTACACCACAGAGGGCGAATAAAACTTAAAGTCACATTTTTTAACGAAACTGTTAAAGAATAATTTTCTGATTCAGGCGATTGCTCTATAAACCAGCGTTTCGTCTTAGGCCTGCCACTAGACTAATCAGACTGGGATGTGTCAGCCCCTACCCACTAACGCTGAGCAAACGCCTGAAAATCCTTACATCTAATTTGTGAATGCTCTATTGGTAGAAAAATCAATGTCCCTTATCGGGAACTTAGATTTTCCATTGTCTTTCGTTATCGTGCAAATACTTGGTTTTAAATAATGTATACAAATATCTACTTTCCATATAATTAATTGCTTTTTTGTAAATTGCATTAATTTAATTTCGACACTATAATAAAGAAGATGAAGCCAGAGAGATATCTCCCAGTTGCATGGTTTTGTTAACAATACTGAAAATGTATTAATTCAGAATGCCTTGCTATTGTGATAATAAATAATAACACGTCCGCCTCTGTGGTGTAGTGGTTAGCGTGATTAGCTGCCACCCCCAGAGGTCCGGGTTCGATTTCCGGCTCTGCCACGAAAATTTGAAAAGTGGTACGAGGGCTGGAACGGGGTCCACTCAGCCTCGGGAGGTCATCTGAGTAGAGGTGGGTTAGATTCCCACCTCAGCCATCCTCGAAGTGGTTTTCCGTGGTTTCCCACTTCTCCTCCAGGCGAATGCCGGGATGGTACCTAACTTAAGGCCACGGCCGCTTCCTTCCCTCTTCCTTGTCTATCCCTTCCAGTCTTCCCATCCCTCCACAAGGCCCCTGTTCAGCATAGCAGGTGAGGCCGCCTGGGCGAGGTACTGGTCATTCTCCCCAGTTGTATCCCCCGACCAAGAGTCTGAAGCTCCAGGACACTGCTCTTGAGGCGGTAGAGGTGGGATCCCTCGCTGAGTCCGAGGAAAAAGCCGAACCTGGAGGGTAAACAGATGATGATGATGATGAAGTAATAACACTGTAATTATTATTTAATAAATAATATTAATGGCATTATGTCCCACTAACTACTCTTACGGTTTATAGAGACGCCCAGCTGCCATAATTTAGTCCCGTAGGAGTTATTTTACGTGCCAATAAATCTACCGACACGAGGCTTAAATATTTAAGCACTTCTAAAACCACCGAAATGAGGCAGGATCGAACCTGGCAAGTTGGGGTCCGAAAGCCAGCGCCTCAACCGTCTGAGGCATTCAGCCATGCGAATTATTATTTGTTTCCATACAAATTTTTTATTTCAAGTAATAAGTCAGAATAGTGGGCTGATCGTAATAATAAATATAACTGCCAAAATGCTTCCCTAAGGCGATGCAGAGAAATATTTCAAAACACAGTTTCACGTTCGGTCATTACAAGTATGATTTCTATTATTCCTTTGTGCTCTTAAATGGATGATAGACCTTCGAGCCCAAACGAAAAGAGGTTGGATAATTGAAACAACCGCCGGATTCGGGACTAATGCCACTATGAGGGCCAACAAAGAGGTAAAGAACAGATGCAATCCGTGTATGGCCTATTAATGCTTTTTATGTATGTATTATGTATGTATGTATGTATGTATGTATGTATGTATGTATGTATGTATGTATGTATGTATTTACTGAAGCCTTTAAAATAATAATAATGTTATTTGTTTTACGTCCCACTAACTACTTTTACGGTCTTCGGAGACGCCGAGGTGCCGTAATTTAGTCACGCAGGATTTCTTTTACGTGCCAGTAAATCTACCGACACGAACTGAATCCTTTAAGGCCCTTCGAAGGATACCTACCTTCCTTACCTCTCAGCAATCGGCAAGAGAACTTTCTCTTGGATCGTATGCGGGTTCTTCGACACTTGCTTAGGTAAAAGCCGGGTTTTAGTAGTTTAAACTATTGTCTACAATGAGAGGACTCCAATTAAAAGAAATGGATGTTTTATTTACCATTGAGACGAAATCTGACAACCTGTGACCTTTCATAACCTCTAATCAACGAGCTTAGTCCTGTCCGTTTTGAAAATGCAATAATAACAACGATGATGAGAGACGCTGGCTTTGGAGACATTGACTCAATTGCCTGAGGTTCATCCTAACTAGAAATCACCGTCTTAATTTAAGAATGAAATAAAGAAAGCCTGGAGATCCCTAAGATCGGTTTCCATGTGAGATTGCATATACCACCATAATTATTCGTGATGATCCAGTCCCCGTAACACGAGCTCTGGACTCTTGGTATAGTTAAGGCAGTCCAGTCAATATGTGCCACACAGTGGTTGTACGGCAAGGACCCTTAATTGAATCGATGTGATCTGCGACTATGTCATGGACAGACATCTAACTTTGTGATTTACGTTAAATGACCGCAAGAAAAATGATGCTATACTGGCAGATGGCCCTAATCTAAGTTACTGAGGTTGATGACCCCATGACCATCTAAACTTCTAAGCTGAAGGCTGCACACAATTAAGTTAAATTAGTTGTTGACCAAGGTTTCCACATTAATAAATCCCCAGCACATCTGATGCTCAACAAATCAAAATAAGAATAACAACAACAACAACAACAACAAACGCTCACAACACTTGTGGCAGTAAAGTCCCTTGATATCAGATATGTCCCCTTAATCGTTCCGTTAATAAGTTGAAGTTTCCCAGCAAATGAAACTAAGATATCCGGAATACATTTTTAAGTTAGTCACTTGGTTTTAAGCTAATTCTCAAAATACGGTTCCACTGAAGTTAATAAATTAATAAATGAAGTAAACTGATAATCCTAATTAACAACAAATGTATCCCGGACGATGTGGTTTCTTTAAACTCCCTAACTGTTTCAATTACTTTTCGTTATCATTTGGACACGTTTACCAGAACATTCTTTTGAAGAAAATATTGATTTACTATTGTTCATGCTCATAGTTTTATCGTTCCGCATCTGCAATGCAAAATATATTGTCATAACTACCGATACCATTTATTTATTTCATGATGTCATTCAAAAAGTTTACAGTATAACATTAATAATTATTAAGAAACTAGCTTGTATAATCCTAACCTTAAATCCTATAATCTGCATAAATTAAACACAACGCAAAATAAAACAACCCTTGTCAAGTCGCTTATAACGCCTACGGTTATCCCTTGGACTAATTCCGGCACCTCCTTCGATATGATTTCAGGCCCATGAGTCTCAAGTGTCGTATTGCACCTCACCCAATTGTAGGGTGGATGGACTACTGCACCCCACGTGCTCCACAAGCATGACTTCATGCCATATGAACCTACCTTTGTGCCTTGGAAAACAACAACAACCACACAATCATCCATCATGAACTCTATAAATTGACAGCTATCGTGACATTCAAATAAAATAATCGCAAAACTTTGGACAACCTTCAACAACACGAAGCAACATCACTATATATTCTCATAATTTTGACACCCCTGAAGATGGTTATTTACGACATAACACAACGTCGCCTCATTTCCGTCACACCGATAATGAATCTCAAGATATCTTGAACTGTAGCAAATGAAAACCTCGCCTCGCTGACAACTCGCGTGAAATACAATTCTTGACCAACACAGAATATGCGAAGAGATTTTATTTAAAACGTCGCTTGAAATATTCTTGTCCCTGTCCGACTCGTTGGCTGAACGGTCAGCGTACTGGCCTGCGGTTCAGAGGGCCCCGGGTTCGATTCCCGGCCGGGTTGGGGATTTTAACCTCAATTGGTTAATTCCTACGGCACGGGGGTTGGATGTATGTGTTGTCTTCATCATCATTTCATCCTCATCACGACGCGCAGGTCGCCTACGGGAGTCAAATAGAAAGACCTGAAACTGGCGAGCCGAATCCGTCCTGGGATATCCTGGCACTAAAAGCCATACGACATTTCATTTTTTCTTGTCCCTCACGGTCCCATGGTTTCTAGTGGGATCCTAACTATGGAATGACCCTATTTCCATATCATTAAATTATAAAAAATAAATTCTCGGGTTCCCTACAATGAAGATCCCGGTACAGAGTTTCTTCAACACTACAAGATTTCAACAACTTGATCCGCATTCCTTCCTATCTCTGCAAGACTAGAACCACTTGCTACCGCAAATTCTCTATACGACAATAATATGGAATATCTCTCTTACGTGATCCACTATGTTGTTACATAAAACAATCTGTGACAAACTAACCATCTCACTTCGCACATCTGAATTTAACAACCAAATATTTCCAAAACCGAAGCTCACAACTTGACTTACTTGACTTGACTTACCGTTATTTGCAAATATGGCTCTGAAAGGCAGCCAAATAGGAGGTATCAATCTGCTAAGCTAACGGTATTATTTGCCGTACAATCTTAAAACCTCGCTGAAACTACTTATATGAATGTTGTGGCATAAGTCACGGCATCTATTCTTCTCACAATTGAAAAATCATCATATGCCCTGGAAAGCACGACATTCATGGTGCACGGACGCAGTACGAGAAGACGGTGTGTTGGAAAGGTACCACGCACAGGCTCCGTGCAGAAAGAATGTGACGAGGCAAGAATACCGTGTACGCATTATACTGGCCCTTCGCTTGCAATGGCAAAGAATGTATTAGAGAGCGTATGGAAACTGTGGGGAGTAGTGCCCTTCCGTACGAATCGTTGCCAGATTGGCAGCAGAATTTCAGCACGGACGTGAAACAAGCAATGACTTGCAACGGTCCGCGAGACCTTGTAATGTCTGGAATGATGTGTCACGTGCAGTAATTACACAGTGCATTGACGTGGACAGAAAATGGGCACTATTTCTCCATGCATGCAACGGAGGCAACTTCAGCGCTGGTGTTGGAAGTGCTGGAACACCCGACAAGGTCATACCCAGGAATTGTTTCAGGGAGAGGGGAGGAATCTTTTCGGTGGAGGTTCAAAAAAAAGCTGTAGGAGAAAATCAAGGAACTCTTGTGGACGAGGGTGGTGCAATACACTCACCGTATCCTCTGCTTGTCGCAAGGGACGACTAAAAGGGGGATCTGAGCCTCTCAAGTTGCGAGCGTGGATTGACAACCATGGTTCCCTTAGCTGAGTTTGGTGTTGTTTCCCCGTCTGCCCCTTAGTCTCGTTTCTTGATGCAGCGAGGACGATGTGTTGATATTAATATATATGGCATACTTTTTACGGCCGGATTCATTTCTGACGACGACTGATAAATATGATATGATTGAGGGTGAATGAAATTGGGTCAGGAGGTGGGAGGAATCTGCTGTAGGCTAATAGGAACTGTCCCAGCATTCGCTTTGAAGTGAAAGTGGGGAAACCGTAGAAAACGATTCTTAGGACAACAGACTGTGCGGTTCGAACCCACTCGCCTACATAATGCAAAGTTTGGCTCCATAGCCGTAGCGCGTTAACACGCGTGACCACTCATCTCGACTTACTTGTATCAGCCTCCTTACTTTTATCTTTCTTATCTAATCACATTCCGTCAGCTCTTCTTCTCTTCCGACCCCAACATTACTAAGGTTGCGGGACCTATGGAATCATTCATTATCACTCCATTGGTGGCCCTTATCTTTATTTTGCCGATGTCTTCACTTTTATTAAGTGGGGCATCTTTCAGATTCCCTCTGATTAATAAAGGCTGGTTGCACAGTAGGCCTAAATAATAATAATAATGATAATAATAATAATAATGCCGTATGGCCTCCGGTGAGGCCTTGTGCAGGTTTCTCGTCTTGACACACTATAGGCGACCTGTGCGTAAGGATGGGGCCCTACCAAAGATGAAGACGGCACGAACACCCAGCCTCTGAACCAGAAGATTTCATATGAGAAGGTTAAAATCTACGAGCTGGCCGTGAATCGAACCCGAGACTCCTTGAATCATAAGTCAGCGTGCTAACTATTTAGCCACGGAACCGGACAAATCTCGTGTCCTTGTGTCGATGTGGTGCGGCTCTTTCTGGATACAACCCCGTGCAGATCAGCTACATGTGCCATTTTAATCTCATACCAGACACCCTGCCATTCTTAAATATCTTTCAGTACCGGTTATCGAACCAGAGCGTTCCATGACGGCAGCTAATAGCGCTAATAGTTATGGCTACGAAGGCGGACGTTGCGCAGTTGAATTTCCTCGTAAAACAATAATCTCTACGATCAGCTAATAAAATGCTATATTTTTTTACTTATCAGCTGTATTTAATCGTATTTTTAGAGCAGCAACATCTATAACTCAGCGGGTTAAGCTATACTGTACTGAGTGCGCGCAGCGACAAACGAAGAGTTCTGTCATTTGTTTAAACACTGATGAAATTGATTTTTTCACTGTAATTGTTATGAAATATGTTGACAGGGTAGATACTGTGCCCTTTTCAATGCTCGTCTTATGGGTGCAATACATTTTAAAAAAATCCTATAGCGGCTTATTAACATGAAAATCTTTCAGTATATTTTAAAAAGTGATTATTAAACGGTTAGTAGTGGGATGAAATCGGCCGTGGCCTTAAATGACAACCCCAGGATATGCCTGGTGTGAAAATGGGAAACCACGGAAAACCATCTTCAGGACTGCTGTCAGTGGGGTTTGAACCCACTATCTCCCGAATGAAATTTAACAGCTACGTGAGCCAAAGCGCGCGGCCACTTGCTCAGTGTCTGTCTGTCTGTCTGTCTGTCTGTCTGTCTGTCTGTCTGGTTGTCTGTGACGGCTAATCTCGGGAACTACTGGACGTACTTTGGTGCGGTTTTCGACATTCTATACTGCATTTCTAGAGAAAGGTTTATGAGTAGAAACATTTATCTGTGACCAAAGCAGTAACGATTTGAGTGAAGCAAGTCTAAGAAAAAACGACCCTCCATGCGGCTTTTTAACTTACGCTGGCTAAACCGTTAGACATAGCCATTCTGCACTATGAGGGTAAGAAGTGTTCAAAATATAACCCACTATAGAAATCTGTTCGTGTTTACCACTGAAGGAGAAACGAATAATGTCATTACAATGATCTTTAAATAAGTAATAACAGTGATTTATGTCAATACAGATCATTGGTTGACACCTGTTAACTGAGAAAAAGGCCAGGGAAGTAGAAAAATCTCGTAGGTATATCTGGAACATGGTCCACATAATCTGACTACAGATGTGTTTAAAATTTAAAAAAGAACTTATCATAAGTTTCTATGCTTATAAACATTCAAATATGTAGGTATTTCAACAGTTGGGCTGTAATATTATCCCTTTGACCGCCAGCCTCATACACGGTGTCCATATCCTATACCGCCAAGGCCTAATGAGCACTTTTTACCTTGCAGTAAATTATTTGTAATAACTTTTGTTCAATTTATGTAAAATGGATGGGCATTTTTTTGTTTCGAAGATAATGCTTCGGGCATTTTATTGATGTAAATTAATGCACCTTTATTTTAAAAATTTTTATTTTATGAAGGGATAATTCAAATAAATATTGCCTTTCTTTGGAAAAAAAAATTTCATGATCAAAAACTGACAAGAAAAATATTTTCACTATCAAAAGCTGCATTATTTTACAGAGGTGGTGTTTCCAATGCTACATATAAAAAATAGAGCCTTATGTATAATATTAGTGTTACAATATTTTTATTATTATTAATATCACATCAGCGTGAAATTTTCTGATCTTACATTACATGCAAATGCTGCAGTTTCTGGTTCTTTTTAAGAAATAAAATGATTACTAATGTCTATTTAACACAGACTTAATGCTCAAAAATTCACTTTCTGCCTTAAAAATATGATACAAGAAATTATTTACTAATATTTACACATGTTTATGACGTGTTCTGTCAAATGTGTTTAGGGTCACACAAAGGGTGTACACCCTTCTTACACTGTTTAGAAATGTATCTGGTCTTATTTCCATTTACCACCTTGACCAGTACTAATCTTTCTGAATATGGAACAGTTGCGTTCCTATTTTTTCGGTAAAATAGTAAGGGGTTCGTTACCCCCCTTCAGGAGCTGAATTGCCGCTTGGCCACCAAGCCACTCGGCAGCAAGTTCCTCAACCAAACTTGTTGTGTACAGTCTTATTTAATCCAATACTAGTCCAAAACATGTATTATACGTTATTAAAACGAATAAATAACTTGGAAAATATTTTTTACGGAACGTCCGATCAATCGGACGTTGGCGTTTTTAGACTGAACCTCGAACGTCCGATCAATCGGACGTTGGCGGTCAAAGGGTTAAGACTGTTACCTTGTTTTCCGTTTTCTGTATTTATGCGACGCAAATAAAGGGCACAGTCAAAACTGTGTAGACAAGCATTACTTGATATGGAGGGTAAATAATTAATTTAACGATAGTACAAAATTTATGAAAAACCTTAAAAAGGTAGCAAATCACACCGAAATTATAATTTTCATTTATTTCTTTCAGCACATTTGATAACCATACCGGGTCGTTCGCAGTTCCTTGCGATTTAGCTTTATGCGTACCACCGTTTTAACTACAATTGTGAAATACATCGGTCCCTCTCCCTAAACCGTGGTAATATAACGAGATGTATTTTCACGGGCTAGAAGACAGTAGGAATCGTGAGCGCAACTATTCATTCATTATGGGTACCTCGAATGGACCCGTAAAACGAGAACAAATATGAAGAGCACGTACCATACTACAGGAGGTGCACACACAGACCAGGAGCAGGTATTGTATAGGCTGGAAACTGCGGGCTGCAAATCAAGTCTCGCAATAGCTCACTTGGCAGGGCGCGGTGGGATTTGTGACAGTGGACTGTGCTTGAAGATTCGAATCCATCGCGAGTATTTTTTTATTTAACATTTTTATTGACGATGTTTCGGTATGGTACATTGAATGTTCATGAGAAAAATGGAAAGCTGATGTTGCCGGGCTGAGTGGCTCAGAGGGTTGAGGCGCTGGCCTTCTGACCCAACTTGGCAGGTTTGATCCTGGCTCAGTCCGGTGGTATTTGAAGGTTCTCAAAAACGTCAGACTCGAGTCGGTAGAGGCACCTCGGTGTCTCCGAAAACCGACAAAAATAGTTGGTGGTACGTAAAACCAATAACATTGTATTAAATAATAATAATAATAATAATAATAATAATAATAATAATAATAATTGTGTAGGGATGTAGCGACCCCATCGCCCAGTGGGAAACCACTGCAATCAGCGACCCGAATATTGGCGGGAAAACCATAGCATTTTGGGTCGGGAGGAAATGCCTGCCACCGAGCTCGATAGCTGCAGTCGCGTAAGTGCGGCCAGTATCCAGTAATCGGGAGATAGTGTGTTCGAACCCCACTGTCGGCAGCCCTGAAGATGGTTTTCCGTAGTTTCCCATTTTCACACCAGGCAAATGCTGGGGCTGTACTTTAATTAAGGCCACGGCCGTTTCCTTCCCATTCCTAGGCCTTTCCTATCCCATCGTCGCCATAAGAGCTATTTGTGTCGGTGCGACGTAAAGCAAATAGCAAACAAATGCCTACCCACAACCACGAACATCTCTCCATCTCAACAATCGAGTTGTTATTTCATTATCTTTCCCAAAAGATCACAACTAGTTGTATTTTCAACTCGTAACCCTGGCATGATGGAACACACACTACCAATGCAACTACCCCAGGCCCCGGATGCACGTCCTGTTTCTCCCGATCGTCGAATTCTGGGGGTTCGGGAACATCATGCTTCAGAGAAGGATCGGAGCTTCTCAAAATCTCTTCGCCCCCAAGAAAAGGAACTTCCTTGATCTATTGATATCAACACCCTGCTGAAAACTGGAAAGCTTAAACAACTGACTAACGCCGTGGACAAATTTGAAATTCAAATTCTAGCGGTCCAATAAACCAGATTCCAAGATGAGAACCACTTTGACTCTGAAAACTTCAGGATATTTAAGGGTAAACCAGCCATAAATATCAAAGGTGATTTATCAATACTCGGGACGCCCTTTGCAGTAAAGAAAACCATCTTAGATTCAGTTATAGACTTTACATCACCATGTGAAAGAATGTCAGTGCTTACAGTGAAATCAAGCAACAAACCATATGCCTTGATAAATGCTCATGATCCCACTGACATAGACAATAAGAAACATCTACAGAAAGTAAAAGACTTTTGGGAACTGCTTGAACAAACTACTAGCAAGATCCCTAAACATCATGTTAAAATCTTATTAGGAGATTTCAATGCACAGGTTGGCAGAAAGAAGAAATACAGATCAGTTGTAGGACTGCATCCTGCATATCGGCGGACTGTTCAGAAGGGAGAACGTCTAATAAGCTTTTGTACATCATTCGTGCTGAGACAAATGTCCACGCAATTTATGGGATCTTTACATAAAAATAAAACATTGAGATAACCTAACCAATTACTAGGGGAATTCCAGACTGATCATGTTGCTATTTCCGTAAAGAATATGCTTGAGATTCAGAATGTTAAAGTGCGGAAGGAAGTTGTCGATTCGGATCATTACCTTACGCAAATCAAGTTTAGGTTCCAACCAAACAGATCCAGACCTAAAGGCAACAGATTTCCAAGAGTGGATTCGGACTGCCTGAGGCAGACCGCTGATGTTCTCGAACGTGACATACGCTATCAAGATCCTAAGGTGTAGCCAGATATTCGCAACACATTACAGTCATCACCAGTGAAATTCCCACAGCAACCCAGGGAACGTAAACAGAGATGGTGGAACGCAACCTGTGATGAAGCTATCACTGACAGAATCAAAGCATGAAATCAATGGAATGGACACCGAACAGTCGACAGATGGGAGAATTTCGTAAAGACTCCAAACCTGACCACAAAACCAATCCGTCGCGATAAACGTACATACGAGAAAAACAGACTCGCAGAGATAGAAGAGGATTTCCAGAAAAACAGCACTCGGAATTTTTACAAGACATTCCGTGAGGACTTCTCCGGGTAAAAACCACCAGCATTAAGTTTTCATCGACCTAACGGATTACTAGAGACAAACAATAAAGAAAACTGCAAGATACTGGCTGACTATTTCCAAAATATACTGAATTGAAAGACCAATTGAAAGACTACAGTTTGAAAAACCTTCACCAAACTCAGACTCAAAGCAATTCAAGAAATAAGAGATAATTCAATCGCTCAAGAATAATAAAGCCCATGGAAACGATGGCATAACTGCAGAGATGTTGAAAATAGGAGATGACCTCATCTGAAGAATTCATACACTCTTAACAGAAATATGGAAGACCGTGATGGTTCCGAAAGACTGGAAGGATGCCATTATCCATCAGTTACATAAGAAAGGCGATCGAGCAGACCCCAACAACTACAGAGGCATATCCCTTTTGCCAGTTATATACAAGGTTATATCTAAATTGCTATTAAACAGAGCTGAACAAGAAACAGATCATTTGATTGGTGAATACCAAGCAGGCTTCAGAAAAGTAGACGGTGTTCTGAGCAAATTTGGAGTCTGAAGACGATATTAAGGACACGCCGCAGTACCACTACATTTGTTACCTTTGTGGACTTTAAGAAGGCGTATGACTCTATCGACAGACAAATTGTTGTGTGTACTCTAGGAGAGCTAAGTGAGGAGAAGACAACAGAATTAATCCGCCTGACCCTCACAGACACAACATCTCAAGTGAAGTTTCTAGGTAAATTATCAGTGTCCTTTGAAGTACATACAGGAGTTCGACAAGGAAGTGGCCTCTCCCGGATCCTTTTTAACTTAATGTTAGACAAAGTCATCGGTGAATGGGGAAAAGAAATTGAAGGTATAAACATTGGTATTCGGGGACAAAGAATTAACTTGAAGTGCCTAGCTTTTGCTGATGATCTAACTATCTTTACCAAGGCTAGTGAAGAAACCAGGTATGCCATAGAGAAGTTACATGAGATAGCATCAAAGACGGGCGTCCAAATATCGTATGAGAAGACCCATGTCATGGCTAAATGACGCCAGAATATCCAAAGATCCCCACTACAGACAAATTATGGAATAATCACACAGGTCTCTTCCTTCAAATATCTAGGAGTAATCATTGTACCATCCGGATTAGGCAGGAAAGCTAATTTAGAAAGAGCTACCAAACTCCTGAAAGCATACCGAACAACTTGGAATCACTACAATAAAAGAGTGATGTCACGAAATGCAAAACTTCACATTACAAGACTGTTGTTCTTCCGGAAGCTTTGTATACCTCAGAAACCCCATATCTAACAGGCCACTCTAAAATTAATGAAATTGAAAAACAACAACAAAAATTTCTAAGGAAAATATATGGCCCCGTTCATGTAAATGGTGTATAGATCAAAAGAAAAACTGTAGATTTGTACAAATATGTACAATGGACAAGTTCACCGATATCGCACGCAGGAGACGATTGAAATTCTATGGCCACATCTGTAGAATGTACGACTCCCTAGATACGCAACAAAACTGCTTGGTATAACTAATTAAAACAAGGTCAAAATCAGTTGGTTAGAGGAAATAAATCAGGACTTAAAGAAATGAACATCACAGATGATACCATCAGGGATCGCAAGGCTTTTGGAACTCTGGTTGCAAAGCAAACGTTCACGGAAAAGGCTAAAAGAACACCAGGAAGACAATGGATGGAATAACGCAAGAAACAGCATGGCGAGTTAATGATGGGAGGAGAAGAAACGAAAACCATCATCAAACTAACAAGTTCCGCTCTGTAAACGGGCAGAATGAAGAAATAATAATAATAATAATAATAATAATAATAATAATAATAATAATAATAATAATCATTAGGACGACAAACTTAAATGGGGTCTGCGAAAGAACACATATCAACAAAAGTAATGCATCACCCATGTATGTCATAAACACATTCCTCCTCGACCTAAGCTGACATGATGCGAAACACCTCGTCCTTTGAACTGTGCAAATATGTAAACTACTTCGTATAGCCTCACTTATCGCAAGCATACCCATTTCGTTGAATATCGGTAAGGCAGTTGCATCGTACGTTCGTTCAGACAACAGTGTAGACTTCCGCAACCAGTGTATGGACGTTCTGCGACACCAAAACGACAGAAATCAACGTTTGTTTGCACACGGATTGTTGCTTTATTTCAACATGGACTGTCAACAAGAGACGTTGGAAGGCGAATAGCAGTGAGCCAGAGTGATGTGGTACGGACTTGGAATCGTGTCCAAACACATGTAGTGTTCATGACTTGTCCCGTACTGGTCGCCCTAGGGCAACAAGTGTGGTACATGACCCGTATCTGCAACTTTTAGTCCGCAGGAGCCCCAACCACAATGCCACCACGATTAACGATTATGTTACGTGGATCACCAGGAGGCACGTGTCCAACCAAACTGTACGAAACAGACTCCACAACGCCTCTCTGTATTCTAGACAGCCATTGAGAGATCCGGCCATGAACCCCAGATACCATGCTGAAAGGTACAGATGGGCACAAAATCACCAAGAATGGACTATGGGAAATTGGCCCTAACGTCTCCTGACAGATGAATGCCGCATATGTCTGATACCCGACAACCGTCGACAACGTGTGTAGAGGGCAGCTGGTAATGCTGAACGTCAGAGTCATCCCATCCATCGAGTAAGCCGGATGGAGGTTCAGTGATGTTTTAGGATGACATCATGTGGGGCTGTCGGACGCCATTGTTGTCAATGCGTGGCTATCGCAACCGTACCCATTACAGGGATAACATTCTTCAACCCATCGTTGATGCTTCATCAGCATTTCGGAGAAGAATTCAAGTTTATGGATGACAACTCCCGCATCTGTCGTTCAGGCATCATCAATGATCTCATCAATCGTGTCGGTGTTGTCCAACTGGATTGGCCTTCATGTTACCCAGATATGAATCCTATGGTAAATGGTTGGGATCCATTCAAAATATCTGTGCGTATACGTCCTGCCCAACCACATCTACGGAAGTTAGACAGCAATGGCTAAATGAACTCCTCAGCAACATGCCATGTAGGGTCCAGGATTGCATGAATGCAATGGGACATATTACTCTGTACTAAATGAGGTTGCTACACAATGGCTTCCTCAAGGAAAATGATTTGTTTATCTGTTAGCTTACAATCGAAATGATTTGTTTGGATTTGGATGTCAATATACTGGAAGATTACTTATGAAGTACCACTTCAACATTGTACAGAATACCATAGGACTTTTATTTGGCGGGTAATGCATAACTGCTTTTGATGTGTGTATTAGTTAGTGGAATGTAAAACCAATAACATCAATATTATTTATTAATAAATCAAACACAATTGGTGGTCAGCATTTCAATAAAACGTGTAGCACAAGTAAAGAAGAATTATATTCGTGTTCTGAGTAGTGTTGTGAAATAAATTATGACAAGGACATTGCCGGCATTTCATTCGAATCTGAATTATCAGTTAGCGTCAACAAGAAACTTGACTCGACATGTGAGAATGATGTTGCTCAGAACAGTATATTGTGCTGATGAATTACCACGCTCAAGCCATCCATGTTCTACTACAGCCGATGACCGCTATTTCTGACTGCTGGGTTGGAGGAACTCGAATCTGAATACTGCATTCGTGATGGCTAAAGGGCGTCGTGTATCCAATCCAAATGTTGCGAATAGATTTTTTGATCCCAATCTGCATTCTCGAAATCATGTGGCCCGTTAAAAATGGACAAGAAATCGTGTTGAGTACCCTCCTCGGAATCCTCGAAGGTTGCTGTTTAGCGACGAACGCTGCGTACTGCTGAACCCAGAAGTTCACAGCCAACGACACTGGAGGGAGCCAACAGTGCTCCAATGAGGAAGGACTGATGTAGCTCACAGACATTTTAGATGATATTACACGAAATCATTGTACACCTAGTTCTTGTTTAGGCACTCCAAATAGTATACATAGTATACAAATAGAGACAATATTTTTCGAACAAAACTGGAACCGTACCGCCAAAATTTCGGGGAGGACTTCATTTTCATCTACGATATCTGGAGTATCCGTACTGCAGTTATCGTCAAAATCTTCCTTCATCATTCTGATGAGATGTAAAGCTGTGTCTGATTAGTGTACATGACGCTATTATTACCGAGCGAGTTAGCCGCGAGGTAAGTGTTGCATAACTGCGAGGTTGCATACAGGAGATGGTGGGTTCGAATCCCACCATCGGCAGCACTGAAGTTGTTTTTCCGTGGTTTTCCAGTTTCAAAGCAGGCAAATGCTGAGGCTATACCTCAGTTGAGACCACGGCCACCACCTTTCCATTCCTAGCACTTTCCCATCCCAGCGCCACTGAAACTCTTCGATATATTAGGACTGTCGGCATTCGAATCCATGATCTCACGAATGCAAGCACACAGCTACGCGACCAAAACCACAACGTTCAACTTTTCGATTTAAGCACATTTAAGATACGTAACATTGACAGTCATTTTTCACCATTTTCTGTTCCATCCGAATTTCAATCCCCAAAATGCAGTTTTCTATGAGCCTTCAGAATTTATTTAACCATATCCCTTTGCGTTGTGCAAGAGAAAGGAAGTCAGACCTGAGTTTGAGATAGCGTTATATTCCTGGGGACTGTTGACTTTGTGCAGGTGTTGGTTCCTTGCGTGCCACGGCTACATCTGGGAATGGGATCTGCTCGTCGGATATTGCGAGTGCTAATGCGAAAGAAATCACCCGGCCTCGTAGAAGATAAGAATAGGTGGCCTGAACAAGCTTTTGGAAGACACTTCCAATGGGAACAATCGATAAGAGGAGAAGGGAGGGGGCGTTCTTAGATAGCAGAGCGGTCTATATCGCAGCTGTGGTGGAATGATGCTCCTTAGATTTGAAGTCTGAATCGTCAGATTTTATGGGATGTTCATGATTGCATTTTCCATTACCACAACGTAGTCAGTTTAAAACAAGGATATACTTAAAAATTTGGAGAACATTTCATGGATAAAGTCAGATTGGCAATCAATGCTAAGCTTTATTCGATATTTACGACGCATCGCTACCAGCAGTTTCTCCTGAAGGTATTGCAGAATGAGTAGGATTCTTAACCTTTCTCCAGTGAAGTTAATTGGCAAGATTATTTACTGTTCTTTTGCGTAAATTTCCGGTAAAATGGTAGTCAAACGTGTTAAATTATGATAGAAAACCCGCACATTTATCATCCGTACTAGATTTATATTTCCACCCTAGAACGTAATTAGAGTAATAAACTTAACTGACCTTAATTCGTCGATATGATCCGACCCTGACTGTATACAGCCATATAAAGTGTAAATTTCCTGACGTAAAAACTGATCAGCTGAAATCACTCAAGTCCCCGAGTACAAGCACGATTTAAAGGAAGAAGCGAATTATCATAAAAATGTCTAGATTATTTAATACACTTGTCAATTGAAGGATTTAATTCAGAGCTACCGAGCTCGATAGCTGCAGTCGCTTAAGTGCAGCCAGTATCCAGTATTCGGGAGATAGTGGGTTCGAGCCCCACTGTCGGCAGCCCTGAAAATGGTTTTCCGTGGTTTCCCATTTTCACATCAGGCAAATGCTGGGGCTGTACATTAATTAAGGCCACGGCCGCTTCCTTCCCACTCCTAGCCCTTTCCTGTCCCATCGTCGCCGTAAGACCTATCTGTGTCGGTGCGACGTAAAACAACTAGCAAAAAAATTGAGCTTTCAGAACGAGCTTACATCCCTCACAATTCACTCTAAACCCTTCCTGTCACTTGCCTAACATAATAGAACTACGCAAGTTCATAGGTAGGGCATTTTTTGGACAAATGAATACTTAAGAGTAAGACAAGAAATATTTATTACGAAGAATCACAGAACGGGACAGGGTGTAATAAGTTTGATGCAGACTCTTTCGTTCAAGAGTCCGCACAGTTTTCATGTCAGGAAGTGTACCATTTATAATAATAATAGAACAAAATTAGAAACAATTGCAGTATTCTGGTCACTTGGCTGGGATTGCCATTGAAATTGATTGGGATTTTCAGTAGCGCCAACTCGTGGTGGCAGGAAAAGTATCAAAGATTAAGCTTAAGCTAAGACAAATATGAAATTCGCACTGACTTCCTGAGTCCAAGTTGGCAAGTTCGATCCTGGCTCAGTCCGGTGGTATTTGAAGTTGCTCCAATACGACAGCCACGTGTTGGTAGATTTACCGTCAAGTGAAATAATTTCTATGGGATAAAATTCGGGCACCTCGGCGTCTCCAAAAACCTAAAAGTATTTACTGGAATTTAAAACCAATAACATTATCATAATTATTATTATCTTTCCTTCTTCTTCCTTCTTTCTTCTTTCTTCTTTCTTCTCTCTTCTTTTCTTAATCCGTTTACCCTTCAGGGTTGGTTTTTCCTCGGACTCAGCGAGGTATCCCACCTCTCCCGCCTCAAGGACAGTGTCCTGGAGCGTGATACTTTGGGTTGGGGGGTACAACTGGGAAGAATGACAAGTACTTCGCCAAGGATGCCTCACCTGCTGTGATGAACAGCGGCGTTGTGGAGGGCTGGGACGATCGGAAGGAATAGGGAAGAGGAAGAGGAAGAGGGAAGGAATCAGCCGCGGCATCAAGTTAGGTACCATCCCTGCATTTGCCAGGAGGAGAAGCGGGAAAACACGTGAAACCACTTCGAGGATGGCTGAGGTAGGAATCGAACGCCCTCCAATCAGTTGACCTTCCGAGGCTGAGTGGACCCCGCTCTAGCCCTCGTACCACTTTTCCAATTTCGTGGCAGAGCCGGAAATCGAACCCGGTCCTCCAGCGAGCATATTATGTATTATTATATTACATACTAGCTGATGTACACGTGTTTCGCTACGGGATTCTCAGAAAGACTGACTTGGTGGTTTTCCTAACTGAATTCAACATAGGTCATTACAAAAACGTCAGTAGGAATGTAGCGATTGAAAGGAATGTTATCATATATAATACTCGATCAAATGAAAAAAAAAACCGCACACTTTCTCACTTTCAACGAACAGTACTACGGTGCCGATCTAAGAGTCCAAAGTTCCAGAGCTGGAATAACCAGGTCGCAGACTGCCGTGAACACTCCTTTGTCATTATTCCGTTAAATATGTACACTACTCATTCCAATCAGTGGCTCAGAGTACGGATTGTATAGCTTGAATACTATGATGAACCAGTGTGTTACGTACCAGATATATCAGAAAATGTATGAACCAGAGGGATTGCATGCTAAAGAAGAAAGTTATCTTACACCCCAGCTACTTCCCACCAATATACAGGCAGGCTGTTACAGTCGGTATGACCAGGCGAGTTGGGCGTGTGGTTAGGGGCGCGCAGCTGTGAGCTTGCATCCGGGAGATAGTGGATTCGAACCCCACTGCCGGCAACCCTGAAGACGGTGAGCCCCACTGTCGGCAGCCCTGACGATGGTTTTCCGTGGTTTCCCATTTTCACACCAGGCAAATGCCGGGCCCGTACCTTAATTAAAGCCACGGCCGCTTTCTTCCACTTCCTAGACCTTTCCTATCTCATCGTCGCCATAAGACATATCTGTGTCGGTACGACCTTAAGCAAAAAAAAAGAGATGGTATTCCGTGGTTTCCCATTTTCACACCAGTCACACCAGGCTGTACCTTAAAGCCAAGGCCGCTTCCTTCACACCACTATTCATTTCCTATCCCATCCTCACCATAAGACCTACCTGTGTCGGTGCGACGTCAAGCAAATTTTAAAAAACCTCGGTACGCTGCAGTAATCCTACCTATCGTGGATAAAAGGAAACAGAAGACAAAAAGCACATCACAACAAACAATAGTCAATGTAATGTTATTGTTGATAAAGTTTATGAGCTTGCTATATTGCAGGCCTTCACATTAGTTTTCTTTCGACTCTGTGATATTAGGGTGTCTTACAAAATTATTTATATCGTAGACTGTAGTTCCTTATTCTCAGACTTTACATACCGATTTTCACTAAATTCTGTTTACCCATTTTCTCGTGACTCGGCGCTGATTTGGACTTAGTAACAAAAATCCAAATTCATGAATATCTCCGATTATATGCGGTACGGTAACAATATATAAGATAAATTGATCGGAAATTTAATAACTTCTTACATAACTACTATTAAATTACGACATATCTAAAGTTATATTAGTAATGTAGTATCGATATGACCACTTATAACATAAATAACTTATTTGAGAATTACATTTCAGACCTTCCCCTAAACTACCATTTCACTCTGCGTGAATAAAATAATTTACAGCCGAGCTTGTAGTGGTTCATCACCCGACATTACATATCGATTTTCATTAAATTCTCTTCAGCCGTTTTCTATTGATGCGTGTACAATCATACATACATACATACATACAGACAGACAGACAGACAGAAATTACGGAAAAGTAAAAAATGCATTTCCTTGTTACTGTGGACATGACCGATACAGAAATAACATTCATTTCAAATTCTGAGCAATGTACAGGCAAAACACTTATTTTATATATAGATTACATTTCAGGCCTTCCCCTAAACTACCATTTCATTCAGTGTGAATAACATTATTGATAGCCTAGATTATAGCGACCTATTCTCCGACTTTGCATACCAATTTTCGTGAAGATACGACCACTAATAAAGTGAATATTTGACAATTAAATTTTAGGCCTTCCTCTAAACAACCCCTTTCTCAGCGTGTATAGCCTATATTGTAGCGACTTATTTCCCATCTTTGTCTAGCGATTTTCATTAAGACACGACCACTAATAACATAAATATTTGAGAATTACATTTCAGGCCTTCCCTTAAACTACCATTTCACTCAGCGTGATTATAATAATTAATAGCCTATATTGTAGCGGTTCATCACCCGACTTTACATTCCGATTTTCATTAAATTCTCTTCAGCCGTTTTCTCGTGATGCGTGTGCAGACAGACAGACAGACAGACATTACGGAAAAGTAAAAAATGCATTTTCTTGTTACTGTGGACATGACCGATACAGAAATACCATTCTTTTCAAATTCTGAGCAATGTACAGACAAAACATGGAAATACGGCTTTGAATAATAATAATAATAATAATAATAATAATAATAATAATAATAATAATAATAATAATAATAATAATAGGAATGAGAAATTCAAGATATAAAGCATTGGCCTCCTGAGCTCAAGTTGGCAGATTCGATCCCGGCTCAGTAAAAAATGGTATTTGCTGGTGCTTACATACGTCAGCCTTGGTGTCAGCAGATTTACTAGCACGTTAAAGAAATCCTTGGAGACAAAATTACGGCAACTCAGCGTCTCAGAAAAACCGTAACATTGGATCGTGGGAGGTAAAGTCAAGAACAATTTGTGGTAATAATCTAAAGCTATTGGTTTACGTCACACTAACTAAATGAAACTAATAGAAAATAACAATCATTAATAGATACTAGATAGTAAATAGTAATCAACATCGCCAACATCATGTTCATCATCACCATCATCATTATCTCCCTGGATATTTTACAGCTACTTGGAGTAAATACTAAATGTGGATTAAGACTAGTTTTCCGACAGAATGACTTTCCTGACGACAACCATATGAGGAGGAATGTATTCATTACTGCAGGGCCTCTCAGGGTGCATGCGCGTGGTGCATGCACTGTGCACGGTGCAAAAGACGACTTCGCTTGGTTGACCAGAGTGCAGACCCCCCACTCCTCTCTCCCTACACCTGTCTCCCCGTTCGGCCTGTCTCCGCGTTCCTCACCTTCACTGCTGTTTCTCCCCCACTGCGAAATGTTTACGTGTGGTGAGCGGAGACGCACAGTTGTATGGGACAAGGTTACCAGTGTTATTAAAAAAATTAAAAAAGTGAATTAGAAATACACATACATGTTTGAGAGGAATGTAAACATAATTTTAAAAAAATGCAGAACCCGTAACCAAAATGAAAATGCTACAGTACTGGAACAAAACTCATTTGTGGATACAGAATGCTCTTCTTCAAGCTGTTTCAACTTCCTTAATTCTTTCTCTCTGACGTCTCCTATGATTTCACAATAATTTTCCGAATGTAGTCTGTTGTAGTGTCTTTCAATAGATGATTTTCTTACGCACGTAATTATCGTCCCACAGATTAAGCATTTGGCGTTATCGTCACGACAAACAAACAAAAAAAAAAAAAATACGAAAGTTCCCAGTTCGATTGAAATGGACTTTCGGAAGTCTTTGCTTTCTTCGAAACAGGTTGCTCCATTATTATGTTGTTGTCGTGCGCTTGTCTATTTCACTGATAACCACGTCGTCTACCACCAAACGCTTCGTCGCTCTCAGCACACTACACTATCCGAGTCAAGCCGAGTTGAGGCGAAGCGTACCGATGCACAGTGCACAGAGCCTATGCACCTCGCTCTGCACGCGTGAGAGTGTGGGCGTTTGAGAGGCCCTGCATTACTGCTTGCTCCTACGGTGGGTTGTAGTGTGAGGTGATGTGAACGAATATGTTCATCAAAGCGAGAAACACTTAGCCCCAAATTAGAGGTATTAATAAGACGCGATTAAAATCTACGGTCCGGCCCGTAATCGAAATTGGGACACTCTGATCCGAAGGCCACTACGCTGATCTTCCAGTCAAGGAGAGTGACACTATAATAATACCAAACCAAACCCCATGGCACTACAGCCCTTGAAGTGCCTTGGCGTATCAAGCGACCGCTGCTCAGCCCGAAGGCCTTCAGATTACGAGGTGTCGTGTGGTCAGCACGACGAATCCACTCGGCCGTTATTCTTGGCTTTCTGGACCGGGGCCTCATTCTCACCCTCAGATAGCTCCTCAATTCTAATTACGTAGGCTGAGTGGACCTCGAACCAGCCCTCAGGTCCAGGTAAAAATCCCCGGGGCCTCCGGATAAGAGGCAGGCACGCTACCCCCATACAACGGGGTACACACTATAATAATATAAATAAATAAATAAATAAATAAATAAATAAATAAATAAATAAATAAATAAATACATCATATATCTTCGTTTTAGACTGTTGTTATGCCTTTCATCGTCCAGTTTGCACGTCTGTGTGAATTTACTAAACACCTCCACAATCCTCTATTTGTACTGTAACTAGCTCAGTGGTCTTTTCTGGCTCCATGTATCTTATCTTCATATCTTTAGAATCTGAGTCTAATCATCGTCTTCTTGGTCTCCCTGTAATTCTCTTATCCTCCATGACCAATTCCATTATTCCCCTACGTAACCTCTAGGCTAGTTCTCAATTTACTTCACATGACACACTACCAAAGGCGGGTTATGCGTTCCGCTTCGACCATCGAATTCATTTTTAACTTAGCTCTTACCTCCTCATTCCGAGTAACGTTTTGCCATTGTTTCCACCTACTTTTACCATCAATCATTCTCGCTGCGTTCATGCCTGTTATGAATAACATATCCCGAGTCTACCCATCCTTCAATTCCATACAGGAAAGTTGGTCTGAAAGCACCATCCAGAAACCACTGGTTGATCTACCACTTTATATCGGGGATAATAATCAAACTTCTAACTCGCAAGTATGTCAGTTTGTTTTTTACTTTAATACGGTGACGTAAGTTAAGGGAATGTTGAATTGGTGCAAAATATTCGCTATCTGGTTTTTGATGAATTTGGACATTTTTATGACCTCCAAACAATAAAAAAGTGTGTTTCGCTACATGGCTGTGATTCAATACGACGCTAGGGCTCATTTAGAGGCATTTGGACTGAGCTTTTTCTATATCAACATTACGTTATTTATCGCAGTTGAACCTGCATGCAAATTGCGAGTTACATGGTTGGCTCCTGTCCTCATTTTAATTTTCTCGATCACGTTTTTCAGGGTCTGTTCTTATTGGATGAATAATTCGTACATCCTATGAAATAAAACTGGTTACGATGATGATATGCCTTTTTCTGTTGTAGAAACGTATGAACTGCCTTTTGTGTCTCTTTCTAACCAACATTTAAATTTGTATATATGTTTACCATTGGTAAGAAGAAAATAATGACGGCTGACAAATTATACCATAATCGCCATCTTCATAATTCAATTCTACCGAAATTGTGTGGTCCCTTTAAGTCTCATGTCCAAGTAGTTCTTTCTAAGTTCTGTCTTTTCAGCTGGAACGGTGTTCAATGGTTCTCTGCCAGTCAGCCCAGCAATGTTCGGAATATCTTTGTCCCATTGATCTGGGGATCCTCCTCATTGTCTCAGTTGGTCCTAGGACTCCACTCGAATATCAGTTTTGGCCATCTGCCATCCTTCATGCGAGAAACATGGTCGGACCACTGCCATTTCAAGGCATCTGTTCCCTTGACAACGTCATTAACCTGTGTGACCGATCTGATATATTCTGTCCTCTGACTGTCTCTTCGTATAAAATCCAACGTTGACATTTCCAATCTCTTTGTGCTGTTTCTAGTTTCCCGTTTGCAAATTCGTCCAGTAGTCAGGTTACAAAGTCATAAGGAGAATGCACAGACGAACAGTTTGAGATTTTAATACATGTTTGATCTAAAGACTGCTTAGTACCAAAAGCTTGCCGGTCTAGCTTGATGCATCGAACGATTGTAAGTTTTTCATCTTCCTTCATATTCAAGTGCTGGCCGAGGTAAATGTATTCATTGAACTTCTCTAGTGGCGTGTTTCTGATCTTAACACAACTTGTCAGAACCCGTTTGTTGTACAAGACTTTGGTTTCTGGGAGGTTAATGTTCAGGCCCACTGACTGACATTTAGAGGCAAGGTCCTTAACTAAGGATTGAAGTTCTTCAAAGTCATTACCAAGTAGCAGAATGTCATACGCCAATCTCAGGTTGTTAAGCGTTCTCCCATTGATTTCGCTCCCTTTTTTCCCAGTTTAGCTTTGACGCTGCCTAGGTATTTCGTGGAAAGTAAATTATGAAACTGTAGAAATATCTGAAATTATTTAAAAAAAATGAAGATGCAGGAATTGTTCTGCCACAAAGCTTCAAAGGCAGCGAGAGATGATTAGAACAAAGAGATCATTCTTTTTCCCTCTGAAATCATAGGTATCTTCTCTTTGTAAATATGTCTAGCAAAGGACGAGGAGTTGTCAGCTGCCTGCACATTACCGCACAATCCGGCTGGAGGACTGTGCCATAAAAACCTTTTGAATGAAACATGTTGGGTGGGTGGTGATCTCGATTAACCACAAAGAATGTGGCAGTAGAGAGGTATCGTCGTCATTATCCCACACAAAAGTTAAAACAGTGTGCTTTGTTGCTTTGGCCTATATAGCCCTCAAACGCTTTTTTATTCTTGACTTCACAGTAAAAGAATGTAAGGAAAGTACATTTTGCATTCACACTACTTATACAACACTATTATACTGAAAATGAAAACCTACAACCTGTTTTCTAGTCATTGACCGGGTCAGGGATGTAATGAATGAAGCAGATATAGGCTATTAGTACGATGGGGTCGCCACTCCCAAAGTGATTATTAATGAATGATATATGCTACGAAATGATAATGGAGAGTGTTGCTGGAAAGAAAGATGACAGGGAAAACCGGAGTACCCGGAGGAAAACCTGTCCCACCTCCGCTTTGTCCAGCACAAATCTCACATGGAGTGACCGGGATTTGAACCACGGTATCCAGCGATGAGAGGCCGACGCGCTGCCGTCTGAGTCACGGAGGCTTACTAGTATACTAGTGATTTATTTTAGGGAAAAGCATTAATAATTATATTTATAAAAATATTATACTAATACCTTCTTCCTGGCCTCTTTCCAAATTCTTGGGGCCGGTACTATATATGGGTTATGAAAAGTTTTACGGATGAATGCCCTTCCTAACCTCAAACCTATGAGGACATATGCATTCACTATTGCACGTTCCTATGGTGGTTTGTCGTGCGATGTGTTGTATATATATATGAAGATGTGTATTAATACGAACACAAGTACCCAACCCTCTAGTTAGAGGAATCAGCCAGACACGTTTAAAATCCCCGTCGCGGCAAGGAATCGAACCCGGAGTCCTGTGAACCGAAGGGCAGCTACTCTGACTATCCAGTCAAGGAGCCGGACAAATTTTATAACAATATTAATTCTGAAAAACGAGTGAGTTGTCATCAAATCACATTATTTAACTGTACTGTTGTACAAGACCGTTCTTTTCATGACGTATCAACTGAAACGAATTTGTAAATTCAGAAACTAATATAAATATTTTTTTCTAATCCACATGCATTTTTCTTAAAATTCCAGTTCTAAGGATTATTGAACAAATGAATCACCTTTCAGAAAAATGTATTTTGGGCCTACTCACCGAAAACATTTATCCCAAAACCTCGAGCGACGCCTTCAAATGAACTAATAAGAACAGTACTGAAAGTAACACGTACTTGCCTCACATACGAGAAAATAACCATAGCTATCGCCAAAATTCGCACGCTCACAAACGCTTAGTCACAATTTCATTTGCCGCGAAATTGAAATTTACAACTTCAAGGTTACTTTATACACACGTTAATTTGGAAGGGGTGTCCGCTAAATCAAGGGTTCCCAACTGGCGGCCCGCGGGCGACATTAGGGCCGTGAGGCCACATTTTGCGTCCCACGAATGCTTTCTGAAAAAAATAGAAATATGATTAAAATTTACGAAGAACATTTCATAGCTCATTTTAAATGTGTATAATTTTCATACCCATTACAGACCCGAGTGAGAACTAATTTTCCTAAAATATCATTTCCTGCTTTTATTCACTCATTTGATATACATAGAGCATATTTGATTGAATTTTTAAAACTTAAATCTAAAATTTGTGGGAAAATAGGCCCTCGCAATTGTTAGTGTTGGGTATTAACCATTATAAAAATGACTATGGGGTCCATTCCAAATCTAGAACTCCATGCCATCCTCAACCATGAAATTTTATGCAACCAAGCGTACTGTGAATACCAAAAGATACTTTCATATCCATTCATAGGACTCTACATTGAATCACTAACTCCGATAGAGGACATTATAGGAATCATTTTGACTGCTCTAGCGAAAACAACTTTAGGGAGTAACATCATCATAGCCGGAGATTTAAACTGCAGGGTAGACATACATCATCACAGAAGTGGAGAGCTGCTCCAGCTGATGACAGAATAAGGCTTCACTCTCGTGAATAATATACATGACAAGACATACTTCGCCCATAATTGCAGCAGCACGATAGGCCTCGTCTTCCATAAAGGGGCTAACCTTACAGTAACGGATCACAAAGTGTGCTACTTAGCATCAGAAACACACGTGACAGAGCATTGCCCTGTTGCAACAACTTTAAGTATATAGGGACACAAGGTTAAACGGCATGAAGACAACCACACAAATCCCTTACGCAGACAAATTGATGAAAACATCCTGAGGCAAAATACGGATGGCTTTACTTCATTCGAAAATAAGGTAAAGAAGGACTTGGAATATGCAGCTCTCGCTCTCCAGGACTTAATTAAAACTGCAACGACTACAGTCACCAAGCGCAGATCTCAAAGGTGGTTCAGCCGAAAATGCTTCATAGAGAGGGAGCGAGTTCTACAAGCCCTTCACAAGGCAAAACAAAGCAATAGCCAAGAGGATATGAACGCTTGCAGCACCATCAGAAGAGCATATAAAACCTACTTAGACGGACGCGAGATGAATTAATGGAACTTGAAGCGAACAGAATGATAGAAGAAGCTAAAGAAACCCCTTAAATAGCACTAAATCCATGGAAAGCACAATCAATGGGGAAAATTGAAATGCACATCTGGGAGGAACATTCGCCGGCATCCTAAACCAGAGGAGAATCACAGCAGCTTATGAGATGACAACGAGACATGACCGCAACAACATAAGCCTATATAAAACACAAGAAATCCAAGACAACATATCAAGACTGAAAAACAAGAAGGCATTGGGACCGGATGATATCTTCAATCAACACCTTAAAGCATTTACTAGCGTACTGCTTTCAGCTCTCACGGACATGATGAATCTCTGCCTTCAAGAAGGAAACACCCCGGTAGCATGGGAGAAATCGACAGTAAAGATACTCTACAAAGGAAAATGTGACTCATGCGACCTCAACTCCTATCGAGGGATTGCCTTAGAGTTTATCCTTCTTATAGTACTAACAAAGTTGATGACAAAAAAGGCACACAGAAGAAATTGACAACAACTTTTCAGAGGAACAATTTGGCTTTAGGAAGGGAGGAAGTACAATCCAGGCTTTCAAAAACCTTATTGACGACACAGAAGACGTGACACAACTTCCCCATGGTAAATTCCATGCAGTATTCAAAGACTTCACCAAAGCATTTGATGGGCTAAACAGGATGATCATCTCTGCCAAATTAGATCAGATGGTAGATAGGAACAAGGAGCTCGTTGTCCTGACTCACAACATGTTAAGGAACAACTTCGTTCGAATCACAGATAATGTTTCAACATCACACGAAATATACGCAGACTCGGGGAGAACTACAAGGAGACCCTCTTAGCCCTTTGCTATTCAACGTGGCAACGCATGACGCCGTGCATGCAATTAGGAAACAAACAAAAGACCTCAAGATATATGTATATGCAGATGATATGTTAGTAGGTTCACATGACTTTCAGGAGCTGCAAAAAGGAATAAACGCTGTAGGAAGATGGGCAGATGAAAATGGAATTCAGATCAACGCAGGGAAGACCGAACACATGGTCTTCAGGAAGGGAGGACGTCTCTCCTTAGAAGAAAAGTATACTTCAAGGAAGGACTACTACAAACCGTAAACAGTCTCAAATATTTGGGCCTAACATTGCAGAGAACAGCACACTAGTTCAGGATTCACACGGCATAAAGAGAAGCAGCAGCTACTAAAGCTATATATGATATCAGAACGATCACAAGAATATCTCTGAATTCCGCTTTGACGCTTTTTGAAATGAAAATAATCCCTATTCTTACTTACGGGATACAGTTAACCTGGGGGAGTCTAAGCACTAGGGACCTCATCTGCCTGGAAAACGTCAAAGCCCACTTCCAGAAGGCTGCCCTCGGGGTATCTAAATATACAAAGTCGAGACTAGTTTACGAGCTCGCGGGAGAAAAGTTTTTAATGAAAGAGCTGTGAATGAAATTAGACTTGCCCTCTACACATGGGTGGAGGAAGTTGATAGAAAGCAGGGAGAGTAAAAGAACGGAAATCTGTGCCGAACTGTATAAAACTGAGGCAATGCTGAACAGATCATGGTGGTACAAATCAAGAACTCTGCCACCTCGTGAACTCTATGGCGATACACGGCTACCACCATAAACTATGCAAATCGAAATTCTTTCACTACCCATGACAAGATTGTGTCTGTGATTTACGTGATAAATACTACTGCATGGCTGATATCGTGTACTGAAATGTGAAAAGTGTTTGAAATAAATCATGGACTACTGCACAAGACCATAGTCAAATGACTAACTTTTGCATAATTTGTGCGCATTTCTACTTTGTTATATCTATTGGTGTGGGAGACGTTTTCAGTTCTTCATTCATTTCTTGTTGGTAGTACTAGCTGGTATAAAGTGCTGCACTTTCAATTACATTTTCAGGGAAGTACTCTTGGAAGTACATTGCTGCAATTTGAGGCTTTTGCAAGTGAATATCAAGGTTCTCTCTTTGGATTAGGGCCAGACAAGGAAAGAAACCCCATTTTTAGACACTGCTACCCAGCGAAAAATACACCAACTTAAGGCAATTTTAGACTAAAATGACTTCAATATTTGCGAAAGCGCGCATTGGCCTACGTGAAAGGTGTTTTTCTTTCTATGAAATGCACTAAAAATCAGTACAGGAGTCTACTTTCAGATTCTTCCTTGCTCCGTCTTATGACATTAGCACGCCAGAGTTGGAGGTGAAGATTCGTTCATTGGTAGATGCAACTGATCGACCATTGTTCTAACACTATATTCTCCTTTTTGAAGTTTTGTTGTGACTAAATTTTAACTTAATATTTTTCGTTAGGTATTTTTTCCTTTTCGCCACTTGTCAAATTTTCATTCAAAGAAACTGACATTGTTGAGTGCCCTTTTTCAAAATTCGATTGTCCTGGGAATACAAGTTTTCGTTTATTTAAATTTTACTCTATTATGCAATTGTAAAATAGTGTTTTAAGCAATAAAAGTGATTAAATCTTCGTTTCAGTTGAACTAGGTATATTATTTCATACCGGTTCCTCTGTTCGATTTGCAGAATTTTACGAAATTTGGGCCTTATTAAAGAGGGGTCCGCGATCATGCCTAAGGGTTCCAGTGAGGCCATCGAGCCTTACCGGTTGAGAACCCTTGCACTACACCCTATACCATTATACACAAAAATAATTTAATGACGCTATTCATAAACACACAATAGTACGTCATGCAACAAGCCTATGATTGCAATAATCAAGCGAGTTTTATAAACATACTCGTGGCTTAATTACCATTATTGGCGAGTTGCATACGACTGTTTATGCTTGACGATAATTGTAACTCTAATTATTAAATATTCACAATTTTTTGTCGAGATGTCGCTTGAGAGTTGAGTTTACTGAACAGAGCGCATGCGCTGGGTTATTGATTTTCCGTGAGTGGATCAGGGACCTTGACAATGTCATATGTTTCAAAAAGCTTTGATAGAAGGTTATCATTTTTAAGTACGAATTGTTTATTGTGGAGTGAATTTGCGGGAATGTGGCGTGTGGTTGCGGAATATTGGGTGTAGAAGGTGCATTGATGTTAATGTGTGTGTCCGATATGTTTGATTTTAGAAACAAGTGTGAAGCTAGTGCGTTGAGCGCAGATGCGATGCTATCCTTACCTAATTGGTCAAATAGTTGTAGCATAATTATAATCTGAACTCTGATTAGTGGAAAAGCTGTATCATAACGAAACTTGAACTATAATTAGCCTCACTAAGATTCAGTTTTCTGGCATATAATATTTATATTTCGGCATCGTCGAGCATAAAATAAAAACCGGAAAAGTTAGCAATTTGGTACTTTTTACTTGCTTTCTGGTAGGTAAATATAACTGTGTCACCAACTTAAATTAATGAAAGAGAACAAAATTCATTGCAAAGATCCTAGATTGTTACATTACAAATAGTGAAAATGTATTTCTGTAGCTAATACGAGTTAAAAATATAAGTCGTTAAGTGCCTGTTTTAACACAGAGAGCGAATAATATTTTGTCGTTAAAGAATATAATAGTTATCTGATACAGTGACAAAATCGCTGTATGGTTACACGTTGCACTTGCCATATACTCTACTTTAGTCACCTAGTTGTTGAAATATAAAGCAGTCTTGACGTGCTTGTTAGATGCTGCACTCTAGCGGATGTAATTCGAGTGTCGCGTCACGCGGTCACTAGCACACTCTTAGCCCTTAACAACACATATAAAACCCAAGACAAACTGAGTCAAAGAGTATTTTATACTCGGAAGCGGTGCCCATGAGATCTGGCTCACATACTCAGACAAGTACCACCAGAACGCCTGTCAGTTAGCGCGCTCGTTCGAAAGACTGCAGAAGAGGATATGCATATATTTTCTTGAAATTTAAAATGAATATATAATTTTCTTGAGAGGAAAATAAAATCATATTATTTCTTATTACGCTGATGGTGTAATGGCACACCGGCACTACCTCATGAGCTGGCAATTCAAAGATATTTACGTTCAAATTCGTGCCGCTGTACAGTAATCCAAATGACTCCTCAAAAGCATGGTAACAATTAGAAGATGTATGTAGAGACCTACAAGATTTAAGGTTTCTGGTGTCACACACAACGAATTTGGTGTCAACATTTTAAAATCCGGAATGGCGGATCCAATATAGCAGATGAAATATCTACGTACCGTCTTGCAACTACCAAGCAATAAACATTCATTTCACCGCATTATTACCACACCCGCTAGCCATTGATTGCAACGGAATTTTGTACTTTTCCATCACTTTCTGACCGAGCCCCAACATTTTCCCGATTGAAGGCACTTTCTTTGAAACATTCCTGCTACCCACTGCCGCAGTCAAATGACGACGAAACAAAATTGGGCAAATGATGACAGCAAATTATTTCTGATTATTTTAAATACATTCAGACTCATTAAGATATTTTTTCAAAGTGGTAGTACCGGAGAAAATTTGTAGCCGACAATTTGTGAAAATATCATAGTTACTGAGAAGAAATTTGAATCCACAGGTATTCGAACGGGATATATTCGACATAATACTTTCAAAATGTGCTTCAGGATTATTAAATATTACGAATAATCGAAAAACAGGACGGGATATCACGGTAATCACTTTGAAGAACGCACACCTAGAGATTTCGGAAAACGACCATTTTAGATACGCTTACCGGCGATTTTGGCAGCACGTAAAATACAGACATATGGCAGGAATATTCGCATCACTTTGGAGCAGTGTGTACCAGAGTGCTTCAGAAATAGAGGGCATAATTTCAAGTATGTATTCCCCATATGTTGACAATAAAAGTGTTCATTACAAGTTGTGTCCGGAAATGCTTGATGTCCTAGTTATGGCCTTGAAAACAGTGATACTCACTTGAACCTTTTCCTCCCATAGGTAGCTGCCGTGACAAAGGATATTAACATGCCATTCTAACAGTTAATTCCGAGATGAAGGGTACATTGAGTGTTGTGTTTGGCGTTCGACCGTGCGAAATGTGCCAGGAACAGTCAGAAGTGCACTTCATGTACGGTACGGAGGGCGGCAATGCTGCGCTTGCTCTTCGTTCGCACCAGGAGTGGTAACCACAGCGAATATGACCAGATCGTAAGACATTCAAACGTCTCCACCGCCGTCTCTGCGGTATGGGATGTTTACATCTCCTGGTTTGGATAGGGGATGACCAAGATCTACAACTCCAGAGGAGGACAACAGTTGTAGTCTTATCATTTGCAACGTCTACGGGTCCTGTCAGCAGCAGATTACCCTGCACGAGTTATGCTCTGCCAGTGGTTCTTGCAGTAGTGTGCCACAATTTAGAACTTTCCTGCTTTAGCATTATTCACAAATGAAGTACAGTACGCACGATATTGCATTACAAACTTTCACAGTTAGCATGTATGGGCATATGCAAACCCACATGCAATTGTTACATCTCATCACCAAGTGCGGTTCTCCCTTAACACGTGGGCCGGTATCATTATTGATCGGTTGGTTGGATCCTGTGTACTTGTAATCATCCTTACGGGGCAGGCGTACACAAACGTCCTATAAAACACCATACCTCATGTTTATGAAGACATTCCACTAATCATTCGTCTACAAGCTCATTTCTTGAAGGATGACGCTCCTGTCCACTTCAGTCACACTGGATCGAAAGCTTCCTGATAGATGGATAGTGTTGTAAACAAGATAAGGTTTACAAGAACACAACTTATTTATTTGCTTCACACAGAATTCTACAGTATGTACAGGAATAAAACATAAAATTGTCTTGAAGCAAAGTAGATGATTAATCTTTTTTTTTTTTTTTTTTTTTTGCTAGGGGGCTTTACGTCGCACCGACACAGATAGGTCTTATGGCGACGATGGGATAGGAAAGGCCTAGGAGTTGGAAGGAAGCGGCCGTGGCCTTAATTAAGGTACAGCCCCAGCATTTGCCTGGTGTGAAAATGGGAAACCACGGAAAACCATTTTCAGGGCTGCCGATAGTGGGATTCGAACCTACTATCTCCCGGATGCAAGCTCATAGCCGCGCGCCTCTACGCGCACGGCCAACTCGCCCGGTACATGATTAATCTTGAGAGAGTTTCTGTTTCTATACACTATGTACACTCTGAATGTATTTACACTCACTGCTATCTTGAAAAGATAGTTCTTGGGAAAGATATAGTTCGTGATAGTTGAAAACTATCATTTGCACTAGCATAGATTAGCTAAGAGAGTTCCTTCTAACTTGAAGTGTCTGAGTTCATAAGGTTGTACTAAATGAAAGCTATGTTCACAATTAGAGAATCTAATGTGTGTGTCGGAGCTTGAGTGAGCTTGGGGATGTGTGGCATACAACATCGGGGCTCGACATGGATGAAGGAACGGGAAAGTGGAGTAGTGACCTGAGGTGAAACCTCATACTACCAGAATTCCGTCCACCTGGTCGAGACACATTCTTAAGAGGAGTAGCCTCCGTGTTCGACGTTCAGTGTATTCTGGAGCAGGACACGGGGGAGAATCCTAATAAGTGACAGACAGGGAGCTCCTTATATACTGCACACGACGTAACAGACACGCGCACTGAAGACTGCGCGTCGAGTCTCGAATGATCCACGTTTGCGTGCGTGCGGCTGGCTGGCGCTGAGCGAAGAGAGCGGAGGACATACAACAGATAGGTAAAGGTGGAGAAATTGGTTGGTCTCCACGCTCACCTGATTTGAATCCTCTTGAACATCTTCTGTAAAGGCAACTACCTGTGGGAAGAAAACCGTTCCGGTGAATATCAGTGTTTTGAAGCCCATAACTCGGAAACCAAGCATTTCCGAACATATGCTGTAATGAACATGTTTAATTATCTACATTTGGAAAATACATAAATTAGGCTCACTCTATTTTTGAAACACACTGTGAATAAAATTTCATGCAACTAAACTCGGAACGCGCTCTTTCTTCCTTCATTTTGACCAGGTATTTGAGTGATTTGAACCACTGTGCGCTGTGAGAACTGAGTAGAATTAATTTGTCGTTAAACGTACTTACAGGGGGTTAGACAAGGCTGTAATCTTTCACCTTTGTTGTTCATAGTATCATAGATAATTTACTGAAAGTTGTAAAATGGCAGGGGGATTCAGTTGAGTGGAGATACAGTAAGCAGTTTAACCTATGCTGACGACTTGGTCTTAATGACAGAATGCTGAGAGCATGCAAGTTACTATCTTGGAGCTTGAGAGGATGTGCAGCGAGTACGGTATGAAAATTAGCATATTCAAGGTTAAGTCAGTGGGGAAGAAAACTAAGAAGTTTAAATGTCAAGTAGAAAATATGAAATTGGAACAGGAGGGTCATTTCAACCATTTAGAGTGTATGTTCTCCCAAGTTGGTACAGGAGTATACTAAAGGCAATAGAATCAAGGATCAGCAAAGATAAAGCAGTGAACTTGCAGTTGCGATCAGCGATTTTTTTTTGTAAAACGAAGTCAGCTCCCGGACGAAACTATCTTTACACCGGTCTGTTTTCAGACCGACTTCACTGTTCGGGAGTGGAACGGGGTGGACACAAGGTATCTTATTCATAAGTTCGAAGTAACTGATATGCAAATAGGTGAGAACATTTGCATGTAAAAACAGGAGGGAACAACGGCAGGATGGTACTCGAATTGGATAGACAAAGATCAGGTGTACGTGTAAACTGGCTTTGCTGCTTTATCCATTGGAGGCAAATTGAGGAAGATTTGTTACCAAAGAAATTCATTAACTCGGCCATGGAGGGTAAGAGGAGTAGAGGGAGACCAAGGCGACTGTGGCTAGACTGAGTTTCTAAGACATAATTATAAGAGAGGTGCAGTAAAGGAATTCACAGAGATGGTAGGAAATAGAGGAATGTACAGACGCTTGTACGGAAGCTTGCAGACTAAACGCTGAAAGGCATAACAGTCTATAATGAAGTTATATCCTGATAAATAAAGTAACTGCGTAACCGGAGAGTTTTTGTGAAGTTACATGTGGTTCACCCGGGGGGAGTTACGTAGGATTGATTCTCCTTCACGAAGATGAGAAATTTATAACGTAGGTTTTCACTTCTGGATACGAATGTAATCCTGAGGTTCACACAGTCTCTAGCAGAAATGACTATCACTTCAGATGCTATGGGTAAACGCAGCAGTTAATAGAACTAATGACTCTATTTCACTTATTGCCAAGGTTACGAACTGTAGGTGAATTTTACATTCCCCGCCTATAGAGACCTCCATAGCGTACACAGATGACTTCGCTACTATTTCCTGTGTTTATGTCTGCTACATAATATGTTCTTCCAAATACTTCCAAATTATACCTCTACCCTGAGGTTCTTGAAAATTACGATTTGCCAAAGTTATTCTAAATTCGTATTTCGTATCTGAACATGGTTATGTAGGATGGATAAAATCCTATTAAGAATATCAGGAGGCATCCATCTGAAAAGTCCGTAATATTTAAAACACAACTCTGATATTTGTTACCTAGAGTTTGAGAGAAAGTCTGAACCGATTGACACCGTAAAGCATTCTGACGAAAGCTCTTGGCCTGTAGAATTGCAGAGTGTATTTAAAAGCATAAACAGTTCTTGCCATGTATTTGTAGATTATCAAAGAAAATGTAGCATTCTGATTGGCCAAAGCGATCGCCAGGACTTCAAGGCCGCTTGAATCGTGAGAGCGCTGAGGCGTGTGGCACGATGGAGGAGGCGGAACGGGGTAAACACGCATGCGCAGTCAGATATCTTCCTGGTCTGCTATTCTTCGGCTTCTTCCAGCCTGTGTTTCATGAAGTCGCTTGGCCGAGAAAAAGCTATTCAGTGCAATTTTACTGTGTCTTCTGTAGTACTCCCTATATTTGCTAGCTTGATGTGATTTCGGATAAATGTAATCGTTTCCTTCTCCTGTATTCATTTACTTAAGTGGTTTCAGATTAAAATTAACGCTGAGGCTGTGTAGTTGTTCCATTCCGATAGTTAGCGAAGTGAGTCGATCCTCCGTGCCATACTAATACGCTAAATTTTAATTTCGGTTTGGACGACAGGGTACTCATAAAAGAACAAGGACAACTTTCAATTACTAATGAAATCATTGACGATCTCCAACAAAACAACAAAAATATCAAGAATGCATTTTTCACCCATGGTTCTGGGGGCACTAGAAAAACCATTTAGAATATAAAAGTGTTTCAATTTAGGGCTTCTTGTCATATCAGTAACGTGGACAGTAATAGTTGCTGTTATGCTGCCAAGCGATGGAACATTGCACATTACATTAAATATTCCTCGAAATTTAAATATGAGTTCAGTGTCTGGATTAAAATTAAATTCCAAAGCAGATGACGATATTCGATTAGCATGGCACAACATGGGATAAAGCCCTAGTGTCAAATAAATATGTGATTATTGATTACTGCTTATTGATTATAATCATTCGTGAAAGTGTGTGAATCGTCCTCTAAAATATATCAGAGGTAACGACATTACATTCCTTCTGGTAGGAGATTATTTTACTTGGGGGTGATTTCATAAAATTTTACCTGTCTTGCTACATGCTTATCGACAAGTAAAAATTTATAATTGTATTACATATAGTACTCTCCTATCCGATACTTCTTTAAAATACGCCGCTCACATAAATATACGCGGGCAAAACCGCAAGAATGAAGTTGACGCAATTGCGGTAACAGGTATAACAAAAAATAATATTCTCTCACACATAGGTAACTAATGCAGATATCGAGCTCGAATAATTATTATTATTTTACGATTATTATTATTATTATTATTGTATGTATAGCTGTGAAGTGTTACATCCATTATTATTATTATTATTATTATTATTATTATTATTATTATTATTATTATTATACGATCGCGTTGTTTGTGAGGTTATGTCATGAACCGTGCTGTACATAAATATTCGTATGATTTCAGTTAATATAAATACCTGATTCTTACCTGTATATATAAATTGTAATCCGTAATTATGGAACACACTGTAACTTCCAGAATGGAATAGGCACAAGAACAATGGAGAATATCCTGTACATTGTATTCTATGTATTGAACATTCTGGAATATTCAAGAAGGTAGGCTTTTTTTTGTAATGTAATTTCTGTCTGCCCAGACACATATAGAAGGAGACGATCTTGACGGTAAGAGTGAGCGTGGTGTGGAAGTTATTGGAAGAGAACTATTGTTTAGTAGAACGTGGCTGACATGCAGCCAGGCAGTCTCCATGTTGAATTGATCGGTAGTCATCTGTTTTCAACTGTGTTTCAAAGTGTAACGTCTATGGTATTCGGTGTCAGTTGTCAACTGTTTAATGATGGCCGCTTTCTTGATACCTCCAAGTGAGGTGTTTTAATTTTGTGATACAGTGATTAAGGTTAGGTGTGTATTAATTTGTGAACATATGTGAATAAAATTCATTGTACCAACTGACAGCATTTCGTGTGCGTCTGTGTGGACACGTTAAAATTAGCTGAATTTTTTTACAGGAAATCGGTAACGGCAACTACACCTCTGTAGATGGTGGCGGACAAAATGTTCTTGATCTACCAGCCATAATTTTAGCACATGATAATATCGTGATTGAAATTGATAGAAAATCGTTCACTTTTCCGAAATATGTCATCATTTTTCTCCGAAGTTGCCATTCTTCATTAATTTATTAATTAATTTGAAAGTCATTGGGTTTATACCCCGTAGTTCAAAATCAGGCAGTAGCCTAAACAGATTAATTCTGGAGATGAAAGCCAGCTACTTCAATTTCGTACAAAATTCTTGAATTCCTTGGAATTAACGGTTTGTCTCCCGATATTACCATTCCAAATATTGGAGCCATAGTTATGCTCCTCAGATATTTAAACTTTTCCCAACGGCTATTAAACGGAACCAGGCTAGGGCCTAATTTTAAGACGTATGTACGACAATTGTTTAGATTTGGAAATAATAAGTGGAGATAAAAGTTGGACAGAGAGCTCTAATCCCTCGAATTGACGCAACATCCGTTAAAACACTTCCGTTTTCTGTCAAGAGGTAGCTATTTCCAAATCGCTTGGCATTTTGTATCACGATCAGCAAACTTCAAGGGACGTGAATGTCTCTATTTACCTCAGTCACTTTTCAGCCATGGCCAGTTAAATGTTGCAATATAAAGAGGGCGAAATTTTAAAGTTGCAATAGTGCCTAAAGGTAATTGTGCAAGGAATGACCCGAGCAAGTAACTGCACGGTTTGGAACACGTATCTATCAGCTTGCATTCGGTAGATAGTGGGCTCGAACCACACTGTCGGCAGCCCTGAAGATGGTTTTCCGTGGTTTACCATTTTCACACCTGGCAAAGCCTGGGTCTGTACATTAAGAAAGGCCACGATCGCTTCCTTCTCAAATCTAGCTATATCCTATTCCAACTTCCCCGTACGACCTGTCTGGGTCAGTGCTACGTAAAAAAATCGCAAAATGAAATAAAATAAAGTATAAGGAATGTCATATATAATTAAATTTAAAAATGTATTATTATTATTATTATTATTATTATTATTATTATTATTATTATTAATATTCACCTTCTGCTGTGACGTACACTTTTCGCTACCGTTCGACCTCAAGCAACTGTTATTTCATGTATAACTAGACATATTGCTGCAATCCTTCTCTTAGATACAGTAACTGCAGCACCTCTTGGTCAGAACTGAGATGAGATTTGCGGACTCAAAGGAAACAATTATGTCATATCGGCCGAGTTGGAACTGCTTGAATTACTGCACTACTTTCAGGCTCGTAAAAAATTGAATTCATCATCATGATGTGAGATTTTGTGTTTTGTGCATTAATCTATTGAAAATGAAATGGCCTATGGCTTTTAGTGCCGGGAGTGTCCGAGGACATGTTCGGCTCGCCAGGTGCAGGTCTTTTGATTTGACGCCCTAAGTCGACCTGCGCGTCGTGATGAGGATGAAGTGATGATGAAAACGACACATTTACCCAGCCCCCGTGCCAGCGAAATTAACCAATGGTGGTTAAAATCCCCGACCCTGCCGGGAATCGAACCCGGGACCCCCCTGAACAAAAGCCAGCACGATAACAATTTAGCCATGGAGCCGGACATTAATCTATTAATATGAGTAGTTTCCATCGAATTTAGATCACTTAGTTGACTTGCTACCGGGCGAGTTGGCCGTGCGCGTAGAGGCGCGCGGCTGTGAGCTTGCATCCGGGAGATAGTAGGTTCGAATCCCACTATCGGCAGCCCTGCAAATGGTTTTCTGTGGTTTCCCATTTTCACACCAGGCAAATGCTGGGGCTGTACCTTAATTAAGGCCACGGCCGCTTCCTTCCAATTCCTAGCCCTTTCCTAATCCCATCGTCGCCATAAGACCTATCTGTGTCGGTGCGACGTAAAGCCCCTAGCAAAAAGAAAAGTTCACTTGCTACGGTTCCGTCAGATCGTGATTCTTGTGAAACACTGTCATTCGCGGATTCATCACGAGCATACCTTCAAGTTTCATCCTTCATTAATTTAACTTTCTTCAAACTGTTTAAATTTATGTTACATTTTGTAAATTTGTACAGTTTACGAACGGCGCTATTATTTGGAAACTAAGTTGTAATAAAGGGGTTTGAACGTAATAAGGAGATAGAAAATAGGCATCAAAATGTATGTTGTTATAATGTGCTTATATACGTACTAGTAACGAACTCCTGTCAAACAAGCATTCTGTCTACCTTCCTGCATTCTCGGTTGCGCTCTGTGGAATATGGTTCTATTAACTGTATAATTTCTTGGGTATAAACTTGGAACATAATGAATTGAGAAAAAGGAAGCTTAATATCCTCCTTTAGTACTATTTTGATCTCCATTTAGCGATGAAAATGGTTATAACACATGCATATCTTTCATTCCTCGTAAGTTAATTAAATTTTGTATACAATGGCGGAAAAAGAAATATAAATACAAAGAAGACATAGGTTTACAGGAATGAAATATGAGCTAATCAATTGCCTAGGTAACTTATTTATTATATGAAAATTCCCAGGTCACAGGTTCAAATATGCGCGATAAGACATGTGACATGGTGGTACAGTAATACCTGCTGTAGTCGCCACGGTTTTGAATGCAAAGATCCAAACGTGGATGAATTGTCGTACAGGTGCCATATGTCTTTTAGTGGGATGGAGTTTCACGCTTTTTTCATTTGGTCAGTCCATCAGAACTGAATTCGTCGTACCGTAATGCTCCACACGTTCTCAATAGGCGAAAGGTCTGGTTATCTCGAAGGCCAAGTCAACTGATCGACACTTTGTAGAGCACGTTGGGTGACAGCAGTGGTATGAGGACGAGCATTATCATGTTGGAAAACACCTCGTTGAATACTGCGAATGTATGGCAGTACAACGGGTTAAATTACCAGTCAGTCTGACGTGCAAATATTGTCAAACGTCTTGGGATAACGATGAGAGTTCTTCTACTATCAAGGAAAGTCCTTCCCCAGACCATAACCCGTAGATTCAAAGTGTCGACGCCGCAGACAGCTTGGTTTCAAGAGCTCACCTGGCCTCCTCCTTACCAAACTATGGTCACCACTGGCACCAAGACAAAACCGGCTATCATCTGAGAACACAACACTTCTCCACTCTGCCCTCTAATGAGATCTAGCTTGACACCACTGAAGTCGCAGATGTCAGTGATTCGGAGTTAGTGGCACGAATGCTATAATACATCGGTATTTGAGTTGTCCCTCAAGTAATCGATTTGTTACAGTTCGCTGTGTCACTCTGGTGGCAACTGAAGCTCTCACTGTTGCTGCAGCTTCAATACGATCCACCGTGAGAGGCCGGAGACCGATCTTCCTGAGATAGCGCCTTCGCGTGAACGTTGTTGCCTACACCGATGCACAGTGCATACATCCCTGCCAAGTCTTTCTGGAATATCGCGGGAAGAACATCCACCTTCTCGTAGCCCTATTACAAAGCCTCGTTCAATCCCAGTACGCTGCTGATACTGCCTTCTTCGTCTCATGAAAGGCGTTTTTGGCACACACCTGTCTCATAAAGTCAACACCGGACGTTGATTAACGCTCACGAAATGTACAGCGCATATTTAAACAAACTTGCTTGCAAGGTCCTAGTGGCAATACTAGCACCACTCTTCGTCGACTAGCGCACAAATTTGGCGGCATATTTGTGATGTGCTATCACTCCTCCCGAATTTCATTTTTCTAGCACAATTTCTTCTTGGTTTTGGGTTTTCATTTTCCACCAGTGTAGGCCTATATCGTGTTGATGGCACCAAATATGTTCTCCCATTTAGTAGCGATTATGTCCCGTTACCTGCACTGATCTATCAAAATGTAGAAGTAAATTAGTAAATAAATACATTAATAAAGAAAAGTAAAATCACAAATTTCTCTTTCCTATAACTTTAATTACTCTAGCAAACATCCACTTCAGGTGTAGTGTCAGTTTTATTTTTCAGCACTTACACCATTTATCGCTTCTTACTACTTTCAATGAACTTACAGCGTATTACGTGTGCTGTCAGTTTCCGCCTCCTATAAAAAGCACGTTGCTATTTATTTCATCTGTTCAGTCACTCGGACAATGTAAACAGCAACAGAGACAATCACAGATTTTGTGTTGTTGGTACTTAATAGCTCAAGGTCACAAACAATTCCTGTGGATTTATTTCTCTCTCTACCATATATATCACGTTGGGTGCCACGTGCCGCCATATGGCATCACGGTGGTCTTCAAATTTGAGATGGCGTGACGCCATATGGCGGCACAGTTGAGTTTCAGGCGATGCGCCGTAGATAATCAGCTGTGACATCTTTGCGCGCAAAATTGGTACTACGTGAAGGGCGAACTTAGGGTCTATTCCAGTTATGTATTTTTTACTGTATGCCACCATGTGGCACCACAGTAATCTTCCGAAGCCACTGACTGGCCAGTGGTCATTGTCACAGGTGAAAGCGCGCCAGGCATTGTTTATTCCTCGTTTACGTACGTATTATCACTCAGTTTATATAGTTGTGCAAAAATATAAAAAATGGAAGATATTGGTAATAATCTTACGAGGGAACACATACGTGTGTTACACTCGGATTCGGTTGAAATTTGGTAGGAATATTCGTGGGAGGCAGCAGAATGCTAAGGTGAAAACTGCCTGTACCCAGCGCAAGCTTAAACGCCAAAATTGAACAAATAAACAGTCATAAAATTAGAAGTGCCGCGGGAGTATCGGGGTGTGGCGGAGAGGTAGGGAGGAGCGGAGCAGCGGACGTAAACCAACCAGGCTGCGTCGAGCTGCGCCAGCAGCCAGGTAGCGTATAGTTAGCGCGTTCCCCTTAACTTCCCGATCAGATGTGCAAAACGTAAATATGAAACAAGTGTACAAAGGACGATGTTTGAACAACGATTCCAAGAAGGTTTGAAAAATTACAACGAGTAACAAGAACTCGGGCGTGCCGAGACGCATATTTTCATTGTTTAGAGTTATCAGAAAACTGTTCACAACAATATGTAATGTAATATAAGTACTTGTTTTTCATTTTACTTTTTCAAAAAATATTGCGTTAATTTGAATTACCAAATAAATATCCCGTATTTGAAATTCGTATTGCACATTCCATGTCAAAAAATTCTGTGACACCACATGGCGTCACGCTATATTTTATCTTTCCTAAAAATTGATGTGACACCATATGGCGTCACAATGACCATGGTATGGTGAGATAAAATTTACTTAGTACGTCATATAAATACATCCCAAGGTTATATAAACAGACTACAACGCGTACAATTGCTTTGGCACCAGCGGAATGCAATTCTAAAACATGCCTGGCACCAGTGGAATAGTGTGCTACAATCGGCTCGGCACTCAACGTGATATACTGGCTGTTACCCGCGGCTTCGCACGCGTAAGTTTCCTAATATAATAAAAGTAATCGCTCCTCCGTACTGCACTAAGACATAACATGAAAATCCTTAAAGTTTAAAAACTAACCGAAAACTTGAGTCTCTTTTACCCCAGAACCTCTTTGTTAACCACGTTTGTGATATTGCCTTTTGATGCTAACAAAACCAGGCTACTGGCAGAGGTAACTCTGGAACATGAGACATAAAAATGTTCCATGTGAGAAACAGTACTCTCTCAAGTCGAAAAAAAATATTTCTACGTCCGTAGTATCTTCAGTTTTTGAGACATATGTATCCCCAAAAAGCGTGTTTATTTATTTTTAAAAGAGGTTCCAAACATCAATTTTTCACGTTTGAAACACCCCTGTTTTGAGATATAGGTATCCTCATAAAAATAATTAAACTCCTTTTTCACTTACTTTCACCCCTAGTAAGAGGCCTTTCCGAAAACAAAAAATACATGTTCGTTTATTTTTAAAGGAGATTTTTATATCTGTAACAATGTTTGTGGGTTACTGTAGTCACGTCCTAGTTCGTGAACCATGGGCAACGGCTGAGTGGCCTAGTAAGTGGTCCTGAGAGTCGGGATACCAGTTGCTATGGAATGGGAGTGGGCATCTTGGACATATTCTGAGTCGTGGCCCTCCTTGTGCTCAGGCGGCTAGGACTATACAATTCACCGGTGGTCCATAACCCGTTAGAGGAGAGATCCTCACTTGGACTATGTGCAAGTAGGGCAGCATCCTGCTTCATGAACTTACCGAGCTCAGAAAACTTTAAACAAGCCTCGGACCTATGGGAGTAATGGAGTCCCACTCCCATTTGGCAGGCGAGGGACTCCTAGGAAACAACTTGGCGAACGAAATGGAATTCGATGGGGAGCTATCAATATTAATGGGGCTTATGGAAGAAAGAAGGTAGAACTGGCTGAGTCAGCAAAGAGGATGCATCTGGATGTGCTAGGAGTAAGTGATATTCGGGTAAGGGGAGATAATGAGGAAGAGATAGGAGATTATAAGGTGTACTTGACGGGTGTTAGAAAGGGAAGGGAAGAGTCTGGAGTAGGGCTCTTTATCAGGAATACCATTGCACGCAACATAGTTTCTGTTAGGCACGTAAATGAGCGAATGATGTGGGTAGATTTGTCATTGGGAGGAATTAGGACAAGAATTGTGTCCGTGTATTCACCATGTGAGGGTGCAGATGAGGATGAAGTTGACAAGTTTTATGAAGCATTGAGTGACATCGTGGTCAGGGTCAACAGCAAGGATAGAATAGCGCTAATGGGCAATTTCAATGCGAGAGTTGGGAATAGAACTGAAGGATACGAAAGGGTGATTGGTAAATGTGGGGAAGATATGGAAGCTAATGGGAATGGGAAGCGTTTGCTGGACTACTGTGCTAGTATGGGCTTAGCTGTTACGAATACATTCTTCAAGCATAAGGTTATTCACCGCTACACATGGGAGGCTAGAGGTACCAGATCCATAATAGACTATATCTTAACAGACTTTGAATTCAGGAAATCTGTTAGGAATGTAAGAGTTTTTCTGGGATTTTTCGATGATACAGACCACTGTCTGATCTGTAGTGAACTAAGTATCTCTAGGCCTAGGGTAGAGAAAGTGAAATCTGTCTGCAAACGAATAAGGGTAGAAAATCTCAAGGACGAGGAAATTAGACAGAAGTACATGGATATGATTAGTTAGAAGTTTCGAACAGTAGACAGTAAGCAGGTTCAGGATATAGAAAGTGAATGGGTGGCATACAGGGATGCTGTAGTAGAAACAGCAAGGGAATGCCTAGGAACAACTGTGTGTAAAGATGGGAAAAGGCGAACATCTTGGAGGAATGATGAAGTGAGAGCAGCCTGTAAACGTAAAAAGAAGGCTTATCAGAAATGGCTCCAAACAAGGGCCGAGGCAGACAGGGATTGGTACGTAGATGAAAGAAACAGAGCGAAACAAATAGTTGTTGAATCCAAAAAGAAGTCATGGGAAGATTTTGGTAATAATCTGGAAAGGCTAGGTCAAGCAGCAGGGAAACTTTTCTGGACAGTAATAAAAAATCTTAGGAAGGGAGGGAAAAAGGAAATGAAGTGTTTTGAGTAATTCAGGTGAACGCATAATAGACTGCAGGGAATCACTGGAGAGGTGGAGGGAATATTTTGAACATCTTCTCAATGTAAAAGGAAATCATCATGGTGGTGTTGCAAACAGCCAAGCTCATGGGGAGGAGGAAAATGATGGTGAAATTATGCTTGAGGAAGTGGAAAGGATAGTAAATAAACTCCATTGTCATAAGGCAGCAGGAATAGATGAAATTAGACCTGAAATGGTGAAGTATAGTGGGAAGACAGGGATAAAATGGCTTCATAGAGTAGTAAAATTAGCGTGGAGTGTTGGTAAGGTACCTTCAGATTGGACAAAATCAGTAATTGCACCTATCTATAAGCAAGGGAACAGAAAGGATTGCAACAACTATCGAGGTATCTCATTGATTAGTATACCAGGCAAAGTATTCACTGGCATCTTGGAAGGGAGGGTGAGATCAGTCGTTGAGAGGAAGTTGGATGAAAACCAGTGTGGTTTCAGACCACAGAGAAGCTGTCAGAATCAGATTTTCAGTGTGCGCCAGGTAATTGAAAAATGCTACGAGAGGAATAGGCAGTTGTGTTTGTTTCGTAGATCTCGAGAAAGCATATGACAGGGTACCGAGGGAAAAGATGTTCGCTATACTGGTGGACTATGGAATTAAAGGTAGATTATTAAAATCAATCAAAGGCATTTATGTTGACAATTGGGCTTCAGTGAGAATTGATGGTAGAATGAGTTCTTGGTTCAGGGTACTTACAGGAGTTAGACAAGGCTGTAATTTTTCACCTTTGCTGTTCATAGTTTACATGGATCATCTGCTGAAGGGTATAAAATGGCAGGGAGGAATTCAGTTAGGTGGAAATGTAGTAAGCAGTTTGGCCTATGCTGACGACTTGGTCTTAATGGCAGACTGTGCCGAAAGCCTGCAGTCTAATATCTAGGAACTTGAAAATAGGTGCAATGAGTATGGTATGAAAATTAGCCTCTCGAAGACTAAATTGATGTCAGTAGGTAAGAAATTCAACAGAACTGAATGTCAGATTGGTGATACAAAACTAGAACAGGTCGATAATTTCAAGTATTTAGGTTGTGTGTTCTCCCAGGATGGTAATATAGTAAGTGAGATTGAATCAAGGTGTAGTAAAGCTAATGCAGTGAGCTCGCAGTTGCGATCAGCAGTATTCTGTAAGAAGTAAGTCAGCTCCCAGGCGAAACTATCTTTACATCGGTCTGTTTTCAGACCAACCTTGCTTTACGGGAGCGAAAGCTGGGTGGACTCAGGATATATTATTCATAAGTTAGAAGTAACAGGCATGAAAGTAGCAAGAATGATTGCTGGTACAAACAGGTGGGAACAATGGCAGGAGGGTACTCGGTATGAGGCGATAAAGGCTAATTTAGGAATGAGCTCGATGGATGAAGCTGTACGCATAAACCGGCTTCGGTGGTGGGGTCATGTGAGGCGAATGGAGGAGGATAGGTTACCTAGGAGAATAATGGACTCTGTTATGGAGGGTAAGAGAAGTAGACGGAGACCAAGACGACGATGGTTAGACCTGGTTTCTAAGGATTTAAAGATAAGAGGTATAGAACTAAATGAGGCCACAACACTAGTTGCAAATCGAGGATTGTGGCGACGTTTAGTAAATTCTCAGAGGCTTGCAGACTGAACGCTGAAAGGCATAACAGTCTATAATGATAATGTATGTATGTATGTAACATGCCTTTTATATATACTGTGTATACACTCATTTTAAAAATTCCCCCGAGTTTTCAATTCTTTTCATCCCCCTTAAGTGGATTTTCCGAAATCAAAAAATATATGCTTCTTTACTTTTAAAGGATATTCCAAGTATCAATATTTACGACTGTAACACGTTAAGATTTTCGGAGATAATAATCAGAAATCTCACCCTATTTTCACTTATTTTAACCTCTCTTAAGTGGATTTTCCGTACACAAAAATATGGGTGTATCTTGATTTTCAAAGGAGATTCCAGGAACCAATTTTCACGTCTGTAACATCTTCAGCTTTTGAGATATAAGTATCCTCGTAACAGGAATTAAACTCCTTCTCCACTTCTTTCCAACACCCCCCCCTCCCTTTCCCTTAAGTGGATTTTCCAAAAACAAACATATACATGCTTCTGTATTTTTAAAGGTGATTCCAAATACCAATTGTTACGTATGTAACATGTTAAAAATAATAATAATCCCCACTGTCGGCAGCCCTGAAGATGGCTTTCCGTGGTTTTTCATTTTCATACCAGGCAAATGCTGGGGCTGTACCTTAATTATGACCACGGCTTATTCCTTCACACTCCTAGCCCATTCCTATTCCATCGTCGCCATAAGACCTGTCCGTGTCGGTGCGACGTAAAGCAACTAGCAAATAATAATAATAATAATAATAATAATAATAATAATAATAATAATAATAATAATAATAATAATAATTCGTTTGGCTATTTCTAGCCGGGAGCAGCCCTCCGATGAATGTGGCGGCATCTGCTCTGTGTAGGTAACTGCGTGTTATTGAGATGGAGGTTAGTGTTATGTGTGGTGTACGCATTGCGGGGATGTTGGGGACAGCACAATCACTCAGTCCCCGAGCCAATGGAATTAACCAATGAAGGTTAAAATCGTCAACCCGGCATGGAATCGAACCCGGGACCCTCTGAAACAAAGGCCAGTATTACTTTAGGAATTTTCAGATAATATCTTAGTACAACGCCGAGGAACGATTACTTTTATCAAATTACGAAATCCACGCGAGCGAAGCCGCAGGTAATTGCTAGTTTTATATATAGTTTTATTTTACTTCTAGAACGTAATTTAAAAGGAGGACTGTGTCTGCATACTTGGATATTTCTCACGGTGGAAGATAACCAAACTAAATAATTTGCCATTACATGTCGTTTAACATTCTGCAAGTTATATTTCCAGCGAGTAAATCTCAATCGGTTCGTCAAGAATAGTAAAACGGATATAAAGAACCCATTAAAGCTCTCATTGAAAAACACTTTCTGTGTGGCATGAGCGTAAAACTGGCCGCTATATATGAAAGTAGAAAGAGCATGGGATGTTTGAGCGGATGTGACCACTTGATTGGCGACTCCACCGTCATTTCTTCCTTGATAAATACCGTTATAGGATTAGCTACCAGTGGCGTCTTCGCGCCCTTCTCTGTCTTTTACTTCCAAATGTAGTGGTTCATTGTTTGACGATGGCGCTACTAACAGCTATCTCCAAAGACTCGTTTAGTACATTGTCTAGAGAAAGAAAGAAACGAAATATTCTACATTTTGTTTCATTTGAAAGTCTCTCTTAGTTTGACAGCGTCTAAACGTAACATTGACGTTTAAGGTAAATATACCTTTCCTATATCAGGTAAATGTTACTTCGCTATATTCTTATGGAGAGGCTTAACGTTAGGATCATGTCCAGATAATACCATATCTAGAGTGGTAGTTATCTGATGTTCGTAAATTACTATTTATATCCGTTATACAATCACTGCTGTCAGTTTCACGGCAGTATGAACTTTCTCTGCCGTATTTACCTAACCACACATTTTGTAAACGAACCCTAACAATTACTGCCCCTCTTCATGACATTTTGAAATGTCTGGTTATCTTGAATGTCCTTCTCGTCAGGTAAGCGTTCACGACTGTCAACTTTGTTAGAATAAACAGGCTGCATTTCACTTCAATTTGTTCTCGCGTAGTCTGGAACGGAAATTGATATCTCAGTGTCTGAAGTACTCGAATATCGTGGATTGAATCCCACTCAATGTTTGTGATTTTTTAAGAATTTTTATGTCTTATCTCTGTGTTTCGGATCTTACTCAAAAATGTGGGTTGTATTGTGTTTAATCGCAAACATAAAATATTCAAGTTACTACGGCATTATTACGTGCGATTAAAGTGTTTGTTATTATACTACAACTGGAAATTAGAGTTCCCTATGTGGATCAATGACATTGTGTTGGCCTCCAAATTCCGAGATCGCTGATTGAAACCCGGCATCGGCACTAAAGGTAAAAATAGGTCCATTAGGCACTCTGTGCCGTACGATGTCGGCATGTAAATGATCTCTGGGGACACATTTGTTCTTTATCCGACAAAATGAATGAACACGGAGCCGTAGATCGTCCGACCGGGATCTGCTTCTCAGCCATCTTTTAGCATAAAACAGAACTTTGAAATTAAAACCTACCGGGCTGAGTGGCTCAGACGGTTGAGGCGCTGACCTTCTGACCCCAACTTGGCAGGTTCGATCCTGGCTCAGTCCGGTGGTATTTGAATGTGCTCGAATACGTCAGCCTCGTGTCAGTAGATTTACTGGCACGTAAAAGAACTCCCGCGGGACTAAATTCCGGCACCTCGGCGTCTCCGAAGACCTTAAAATAGTAGTTAGTGGGACGTAAAGCAAATAACATTATTATTAATATTATTATTATTATTATTATTATTATTATTATTATTATTATTATTATTATTATTAGAAATTAAAACCGAGGAATCTAATGGGGGTGAAATCAAATTGCCTTTACATATCAGCTGAGGCCATAAATGATTATTGTTGGAAGTTATAATATTACGTACTGCAGTATAGTAACAATCTAAATAGAGTCTGAGTCACCACGGCTTGAATACACTTCTCAGAAAGAGAGACAAACAAGTGACGTTACTAATCGTAGTGGTAAAGCTCGTGCCTGAAAACTGAGACGCTAAATAGAAGTGGATTGAATGTCATTATACTCTGGATAAGGCATCAATTTGATTAAAACCAATACTTTTACAGAGACTTCTCCGATATTTAGTTAATGACGTATATTCATACATTAGAAATTTGTTAGGAATTATTGTTTCTGTGTGATTCCAGGTTCACCAAATATTGTCCCGAAATTACTTTTTCAGAGATTTGAGCCACGGCATTTACACATAACAGAGTTCCAACGGATTGAACCACGTACAAACTTGCTGTATCTAACATTTATATCCAGGAGAGGGAGTTCAAATTTCATTGAGTGGAGAGCTGTAACCTTGTACAATTCTTGTTAGTCAACTTATACATAGGTAAGAAAATATCCTTTATTTAAGTAATAAATTTAAACTGGCTTCGCTCTAAAAGAGAGAATTAATGGGCTTTTTAAAATGCCGTTCCCTTACGATTTCTTATGGGCCATACCAACAACAAGAATCCTCAGCACATCATTATATTTATTTGCCCAAATAAAGCTTGTTACTACTGCCATATTTGGGTTTACATTTCCTTTGCACCGTCGCAGGAGTGGTTCCTGTATTTGTAGCGCGGTCAGTTGACGAGAATGGAATAGAGTTACGCAACCAGCTTCATGTACCCGCCGAAAACTCGCCAGGTGGAGTAATACTCGTCTCTCGGAACTTGTTCAAACCCATATCCGCGCAAAGTCGTCTCCGTGCTCGCTCTGTGCGCGTATATTCTCCAGATGTCTTCTGTTTTGCCCTGAAATTGTACTCGTGTGTTCACCGCGTGGGTAGAATAAGTCCTGAACTGCGTGGAGAGTACAGCGAGCATAAAGGTGAAAAAATGCTGGACTTTGGTCCTAGCAGTTTCGGGTTCGATTCCCTGTCGGACCGGGATTTTAACTCTCATTAGTTATTTCCTATGGCTAGGGGGTTGGATACTCATGACGTCATCAGCATTAGATTTCACCTTAGGCGGGCCCCATCCTCACAGACACGGAGGCCGCCTATACGGTCTCAACTCAAAAGACCAGCACCTCTCCGAATGCCACACGCCATAATTATTGAGACTTGGAAAGAATTACAAGGAATTATCCCTTGAATATTATTACTCTTGCAGATATTAATGTATTTCATTACATTTCTTCCTTGATTTCTTTTCTCCGTCCCCGAAATGTGTGTAGACGTGACTTTCTTTATTTTAATTGCTATGTTATTGTATGTCTATAATCACTACCAGGATTTAAGCTGAAGTGCACTAAGAATATTAGTTTAAATAGGTGCAGTTGTACTTTATAATACATTATAAATTGCAAATTCGGCAAACAAGTTTCAACCCATGAAAGGAAGCTTTCGTACCAATGTGGTCAGTACACACTGATAACATTTAGAAAAGGTTTGGTTCGATTGCTGATGATTCTTGTTAGGTATTCATCACCATTATTCAGGTCTAGAAATAAAAACGTAACATGATGAATATACGTAGATAATTAGTGTCCGTTATTTCATAAAATGGTTTTGCGTGTTGAATTCGATGGGGTCTGAGTTTTTTGAGGTATTTACTGAAAAAGTGCACTATAGTTTTCATAATTTCAGAACTCGTAAAGATATATTCGTTTACACCATCCAAATTGTGTATGCTTTTCATCTGAAGCATGAGAGATTTTTCCACATGCCACTTTTTCTCATTTGCCCATATGTGTAGTTGAATTTGTACTATCGCGTAATTTGAACGTTAAACAATGCGTGGTCTCCGCTTATGTTCTTCCGTATTATTACATTTTAACCGTTACACAGTCCACTGTAGTGCGCAATGAACTTCCGTGCTACGTCAAATCTGAAAAAACAGCCACATTGTTGAACGCTGGGCACTCTTATGGTCTACGGCAAGAGCAAGGAATAGTAGTGGCATCTGTGTCAGACTCGCCATACTCTTGGAACTACCGCCTTAACTCACGGCCTCAAAGCCCATTTAGACATACAAGAGGTAGTCAGTGTTGCTCCCGCACAAACAGCAACGCCTTGCTTAACGTGTAAATATCCCGAAACACCGGACTCGTACTCACTCCGTTTCTGACCTCTACTATAACATCGAGGATATGCAACCCGCTGAACTATGGCAATCGAGTGTATGCAACCTGCAGTACAAAAGCACCTTAGACTATGCAACCCGACGTACTAACAAGGGATATTGTGTTGCACCAGACTTTTTGAACGATCAACTAATAGATCTCAAGTTTAATGGCAATAATAATTATTTCGTTTTAAAATCAAATGTAATTTTCCTATTAATTGCTGGAAAATAACTGGGTGGCTCGGAGTAATTACCTGATTATGAAGTAGTCTGGCTTTCAGCTATAGAAACATATTGATAATTCCACATACAGCGACCTAGAACGTTAAACTCATTGTAGTATTTTGACACCTCAAAGAGAATTTTGACGCTCTACTGCAAATCTGATTTACTAAAACGCACAGTATACGAATATATACAAACATTACGATTTTCAACATAAAAGGAAATCTTCCTGGTGGTGTTGCAAACAGCCAAGCTCATGGGGAGGAAGAAAATGATGTTGGTTAAATTACGGTTGAAGAAGTGGAAAGAATGGTAAATAAATTACATTGTCATAAAGCAGCCGGAATAGATGAATTTAGACCTGAAATGGTGAAGTATAGTGGGAAGGCAGGGATGAAATGGCTTCATAAGACTGGCATGGAGTGTTGGTAAGGTACCTTCAGATTGGACAAAGCCGTAACTGCACCTATATATAAGCAAGGGAACAGGAAGGATTGCAAGAACTAGGTGCGATCAGTGGTTGAGAAGAAGTTGGATGAAAACCAGTGTGGTTTCAAACCACAGAGGGGCTGTCAGGATCAGATTTCAGTATGTGCCAGGGAATTGAAAAATGCTACGAGAGGAATAGACAGCTGTGTTTATGTTTCGGATATCTAGAGAAAGCATATGGCAGGGTACCGAGGGAAAACATGTTCGCCATACTAGGGGAGTATGGAATTAAAGGTAAATTGTTAAAATCAATATTGACAATTGGGCTGCAGTGAGAATTAATTGATGGTAGAATGAATTCTTGGTTCAGTGTACTTACAGGGGTTAGACAAGGCTGTAACATTTCACCATTGCTGCTTGTAGTTTACATGAATCATCTGCTGAAAGGTATAACGTGGCAGGGAGGGATTCAGTTAGGTGGAAATGTAGTATACAGTCTGGCCTATGCTGAAGACTTGGTCTTAATGGCAGATTGTGCCGAAAGCCTGCAGTCTATAATCTTGGAACTTAAACATAGGTCCAATGGGTATGGTATGAAAATTAGCCGTTCGAAGACTAAATTGATGTCAGTAGGTAAGAAATTCAACAGAATTGAATGTCAGATTGGTGATACAAAGCTTGAACAGGCAGATAATTTCAAGTATTCAGGTTGTGTGTTCTCCCAGGATGGTAATATAGTGAGACAATCAAGGTGTAGTAAAGCTAATACAGTGAGCTCGCAGTTGCGATAAACAGTATTCTGTAAGAAGAAAGTCAGCTCCCGGACGAAACTATTTTTATATCGGTCTGTTTCAGACCAACTTTGCTTTACGGACTCAGAATATCTTATTCATAAGTTAGAAGTAACAGACATGGAAGTAGCGAGAATGATTGCTGGTACAAATAGGTGGGAACAATGGCAGCAGGGCACTGGAAATGAGGAGATAAAGGCTAATTTGGATGGATGAAGCTGCACGCAAGAACTGGCTTCGGTGATGGGGTCATGTGATGCGAATGGATGAGGACAGGTTACCTAGGAGAATAATGGACACTGTAATGGAGGGTAAGAAAAGTAGAGGGAGATCAAGAGGACGATTGTTAGACTCAGTTCCTAACGATATAGAGATAGGAGATATAGATCTAAATGAGGCCACAGCACTTGTTGCAAGTTGAGGATTGTGGTGATGTTTAGTAAATTTACAGAGGCTTGCTGACTGAACGCTGAAAAGAAAGAGGGTCTATAATGATACTGTATGTATTACGATTTTAATACTTCTGTATCGATTATAATGGAAGCGAAAATCTTATGCAGTATGAAGTCTTGGTAATGTATATACCTAGTACAAATAACGAGACAGCCGGATTTCTATTCATAATCGCTCATCCTTTGGTGATGTGAACAGTCTACATAACAAAGGCAGACTTGTAGCGACATTCTGATGTCTTATCAGATCACCTTACCAAGTGTCATTGATATCGATGTCCTCGATATACCAAGTTCCATTTCATACTGCAACAACAAAGTATTTTCTAAGAAGAACGCAAATATTCTTTAAGACTCTGTCCATTAAGGTTATGATGTCTTCATTGTTCATCCTACCAAGTTTCTTTGAAATCGGTCTGGTTCAACTCAAACATTTCCCTTGGTAAACATCGCAGAGTATGCAACCTGCTCTACATAATGATCTTAAGATAAGCAACACCGAGACAAGAGTAGCTCTCTTCTGCATTTTTCAAACAAGTTGCTGAGTGCACAACAACATTCTGTCTTATCTTTTACGGAGGATATCGCGCTAAAAAGCAGTGAAGTAACTTTATTTCTAAATGTTCCTCTCGCAATCAATTTCAGTACCTACTGGCTGGGTGACTTAACGATATAATAATAATGATAATAATAATAACGTTATTGGTTTTACGTCTAACTACCTTTACCAGGTGTCAGAATTTTGTTTCATTGGAGTTCTCTTATGTGCCATTAAATCTACTGAGACGAGGCTGGCGTATTTGAGCACCTTGAAGTACCACCGTATGGAGCCTGGATTGAACCCACCAACATGAACTTAGGTGTCCAACGCTCTACCGTCCGAGCCACTCAGCCCAGCTATGAACATGAGCATTTCATTTGCATCCTTTCACAACTTCGCGGAACGTAGCATGCACCCAGTCTATAAATATTTATTTCCTAAAACTGTCACAGTAATGTAAGACAAAAACCAGTATATCGTCATTGTACAAGCGCTGGCGAAAACAATGTTACTACGAGATTCAATAATACGTAGGGTGAAAATCAATCATCTAGGCCAGTGAGGTAGGGTCTATCTTCCATCACATTTGATGCAATCCTTCCATTGTGGTCAATGACTCTACATTCCCAATTTGGATATGAACTAGAATATACAGTACGTATATAGTTCCTCCTAAATCATGAAAACAGTTTTGAACTTGTAGCACCCACACCTGATGAGTAGCGCTCGTTTTGTGTTTCAGTGCTCAAATGCGGGACATTTGTGACGCTACATTAGTTATTTTGTAGAAGGAACTGTATTTTGGACAAGATAATGAAATTCGACGTTTCTTGAAGCCTGTAGTATATGTAAAGTTGATAAATAAGTAGCCTTATAACAAACGTTACGTTACATTTTCATTCTTGGAACGAAGAGGTACCTCAGAGAGCGACTGTTAGTCGAGTAGCGCGGGACAAACAAGTGACCTTCAATTTACCACCAAAGTTTGTTTGTTTGCTATTGGCTTTACGTCGCACCGACACAGATAGGTCTTACGGCGACGATGGGACAGGAAGGGGCTAGGACTGGGAAGGAAGCGGCCGTGGCCTTAATTAAGGTACAGCCCCAGCATTTGCCTGGTGTGAAAATGGGAAACCACGGAAAACCATTTTCAGGGCTGCCGACAGTGGGGTTCGAACCTACTATCTCCCGAATACTGGATACTGAGCGCACTTAAGCGACTGCAGCTATCGAGCTCGGTACCACCAAAGTAAGACGAATGTAATTATTATGAAATCCTGCTAGCATGCCAAGTAATTGCAAATTTTTCGCAAATATTCCGGAAATCTGTTAGCGTAATACCGTTCATTTCTCAGACTGACTGCTTTTCCTATGGCACGTATTACTGCCTTATTCCTTGTTCAGCTCGAATTTCGTAGACGACATTGTCATTCAATCAGCCAGTCGCATAGTCACAACACCAGTTTTTTAATACCTTTCCTGCGCTATGCTAGTTGTGCTACTGGATTATGCAGTCCTCTAAATAACATTCTCCCCCACTGTATGATAATCCACACGTGTAAGTACATATATTTCCTTTTTTCTATTGACGTAGATCTTGATTTTTAGTTTGTTGGTGAATTTAAAATCAGTTCGTGAAGCGATTGGAAATCACAAGGTATAAGTTCAATACTGTAATTATTCATTGCTTATTCTCACGCATAATATTTACAAACAGTCAGTAAAAATGAAATGGCGTATGGCTTTTAGTGCCGGGAGTGTCCGAGGACATGTTCGGCTCGCCAGGTGCAGGTCTTTCTATTTGACGACCTTAGGCGACCTGCGCGTCATGATGAGAATGAAATAATGATGAAGACGACACATACACCCAGTCCCCGTGCCAGAGAAATTAACCAATGGTGATTAAAATTCCCACCCTACCGGGAATCGAACCCGGGACCCCTGTGACTAAAGGCCAGCACGCTAACAATTTAGCCATGGAGCCGGACAACCAGTCAGTCATTACTGATATACACTTAATACTGTGGCCCGGTATCATACACCCTATCCATCCTTTGCCTAGCCTTTTCGTTAATAATTTCGAAGAAGTTGGCAATTTATCGTACATATCCCCTGGCAAATTATTGTGATTCCTAATTTATCTTCTTATAAACGAACATTTGCCCCTATTTGTTGTCTTAGATTCAGGCATAATCCTTCTACTTGTAAATAACCCATTGAGCGTATTCGTCTACTAATGTCATTCCACGCCGTCTCTCCACTGACATCTGGAAACATACCGCCTAATCGAGAGCAACCCGTCACGTTAAGCCAAATTATTCCCAGCCCAACTCAGGCAACAGTCTCGTAACACCAGTTTTTAGTCGGAAATGACCCACAACTAATCTTGCTGCTTCCTTTACGATTTTTTCCAATTATCGTATCAAGTAATGCTGGTGAGTCTACCACACACTAGAATCATACTCTAACTCAGGTCTTAACAGCGACTTACACGGCCTCTGTTTTGCATCTTACTTCTTCTTAATCTGTTTTTTACCCTCCAGGGTTGATTTTTTCCCTCGGACTCAGCGAGGGATCCCACCTTTACCGCCTCAAGGGCAGTGTCCTGGAGAGTGAGACTTTGGTCGGGGGACACAACTGGGGAGAATGACCAGTACCTCGCCCAGTTTGCATCTTGCTACAAGCCTTCGTGTACAACCTCATCATGATTATCTCAATGAAGATGTTTCCTTATATTTGCACCTAGGTAGTTACAGTGATCCCCAGGAGGTACTTCCACATCATCAACAGAGTAATTAAAACCGAGACGTGAAACTTACAAACTTAATTTACACCGCGTTAACCATCAAACAGTGTCTTCTGTTCATCTCACAACATTGTCGAGGTCTTCTTGTAGACGCTTACAATCCTGATTCGTTACTTTATATACCATAACACCAACCGCAAAAAGACGTATGCGATTTCCTTACTCATACTGTATATATGGCGCAAGGTGACTGATGCATTAATTAACACAAGTAATAGACATTGGGAGTAGGATCACAATGTCGCAATATTCAGGCTTGTTTGCTTTCACCGTTCTTCTTCTTAATCTGTTTACCCTCCAGGGTCGGTTTTTCCCTCGGACTCAGCGAGGGATCCCACCTCTACCGCCTCAAGGGCAGTGTCCTGGAGCTTCAGACTCTGGGTCGGGATACAACTGGAGAGAACGACTAGTACCTCCCCAGGAGGCCTCATCTGCTATGCTGAACAGGGGCCTTGCAGGGGATGGGAAGATAGGAAGGGATAGATAAAGAAGAGGGAAGGAAGTGGCCGTGGCCTTAAGTTAGGTACCATCCCGGCATTTGCCTGGAGGAGAAGTGGGAAACCTCGGAAAACCACTTCCAAGATCGCTGAGGTGGGAATCGAACACACCTCTACTCATTTGACCTCCCGAGGCTGAGTGGGCCCCGTTTCAGCCCTCGTACCACTTTCCAAATTTCGTGGCAGAGCCGGGAATCGAATCCGGGCCTCCGGAGGTGGCAGCTAATCACACTAACCACTACACCACAGAGGCGGACTGATTACACTGTTAAGCTATATTATCACAATGAAATCGGTGAGTTAAAGTGTTAATGGCTCGACACGCAAGATGATGAAGTGTACAGACACATAGGAATAGGTGCTAGAACAAATACTTATTGGTTATTGGTCCTGTATCTCGATACTTTGAGTGGTAATTAAAAAAAAAGTATTTATGACTTGAATGGTACCGGAGAACATGTTGCATTACAACTACGATAAAGTGAACTGTGTTGGAAGTCGGCAGTCTCGTTAGAAGGAGAGGAGTAACTGTGACGTAATGGACAATGTTGTGAGATGAACAGAAGACATTGTTTGTTGGTTAACTTCTTCTTATTCTTCTTCTGCTTCTTCTTCATAATCTGTTTACCCTCCAGGGTTGGTTTTTCCCTCGGACTCAGCGAGAGATCCCACCTCTACCGCCTCAAGAGCAGTGTCATGGAGCGTCAGACATCGGGTCGGGGCTGAAACTGGGGAGTATGACCAGTACCTCGCCCAGGCGGCCTCACCTGCTATGCTGAACAGGGGCCTTGTGGGGGGATGGTAAGATTGGAAGGGATAGACAAGGAAGAGGTTAGAAAGCGGCCGTGGCCTTATGTTAGGTACCATCCCGGCATTTGCCTGGAGGAGAAGTGGGAAACTGCGGAAAACCACTTCCAGGATGGCTGAGGTGGGAATCGAACTCACCTCTACTCATTTGACCTCCCGAGGCTAAGTGGACTCCGTTCCAGCCCTCGTACTACTTTTCAAATTTCGTGGCAGATTCGGGAATCGAACCCGGGCCTCTGGAGTTGGCAGCTAATCACACTAACCACTTCACAACAGAGGCGGACTCGATGGTTAACGCGGTGTAAATTAAGTTTGTAAGTTTCACGTCTCGGTTTTAATTACTCTGTTGTTGATGTGGAAGTACCTCCTGGGGATCGCTGTAAGTACCTAGGTGCGAATATAAGGAAATATCTTCATTGGGATAATCGTGCTAACGAGGTTGTACATCAGGTCTTGTAGTAAGATGCAAACTGGGCGAGGTACTGGTCATTCTCCCCAGTTTTATCCCCGAACCAAAGTCTCACGCTCCAGGACACTGCCCTTGAGGCGAAAGAGGTGGGATCCCTCGCTGAGTCCGGGGGGAAAAAACCAACCCTGGAGGGTAAACAGATTAAGAAGAAGAAGTAAGATGCAAAGCAGAGGCCATGTAAGTCGCTGCTAAGACCTGAGTTAGAGTATGATTCTAGTGTGTGGTAGACTCACCAGCATTACTTGATACGATAATTGGAAAAAAATCCGAAAGGAAGCAGCAAGATTTGTTGTGGGTGATTGCTTATTAATAAAATGATTTATTTTGGAAGTTTCATTTTATATTTAAAGACTTTATTCAACATTTCTTTAAAAAAATAAAAAGCAAAAATCTCCCGTTACGCAACAGCCTTGATCTTTCGAGATGACTGCTACCCAGCCAGATGACCTGCAGATACCACAGAGCTACGTGGTCAGCATGACGGCATCCTCAGTCATATTGGTTGAATACCTGCACCAGCCCTCAATATTTTGTTTACCGGTAATTTTAATCCTATGTCAGTTTCAGTTCACCCGAATGAATGAATTAATATATTCTTGAATCATGTCTAATATAACACACCAATGCATTCGGGATATAGTGGGTTCGAGCCCCAGTGTCGGCAGCCCTGAAGATGGTTATCCGTGGTTTACCATTTTAACACCAGGCAATTTCTGGAGCTGTACCTTAATTAAAGCCACAGCCGCTTCCTTCCCACTCCTAGGCCTTTCCTCTGCCATCGTCACCGTAAGACCTATCTGTGTCGGTGCGACGTAAAACAAATTGTAAAAATAAACCACCAATGTCTACAGTCTATCAGTTCAACATCAACTGTGGTGAACTGTGGTGGAGAGTAAAACATATGGTGATTTAATAGAAGGATGCCATAAGAGACAAAAGTGAACTTTGCCTCAGTATTGAAAGTACGTCCATCGCTCTTCAGGAGACAAATGTTTCTCCCATTATTTCTCGCGCCCTCCAATATCCTCCTTGTGTTTCGGCTCCCATGTGATGGAAGACAATTGGGATTTGTTAGCTCGCAGAGGACATTGCGTGCTTCAGATGAAAAATGCCTGAATACGAATCCACGTTTCATCCGCATCTTTCACGGCACGCCCATTCAAGGATGTATGGCACCGGGAAATATCTTCTATTTCTTTTGTGTGTTGCTCGTACCCCGGCCTTTCACCCCTGTTCCCATTTATCGTGAGTGATCTTTCAAGCCAGATCGACGATTTAACTAAACTTCCAGATTCTCTTACTGTGTGGCCCAGACGATCATCAGAAAGTGGATTACATCCCGGCTGAGTTCGATGATTTTTAAGGGCATTTAAGGGAACAACTCGTATCATTGGCCTCTAGCTACTTAGGACAGGAAAGGACATGAAATAAATATTCTTATTTTTATTGTGGTGTATCCTTTTTGTCTTTGCTAGTGGTTTAATGTTGCCCTCACACACTGAGGGCAGGGCTGAGTGGCTCAGACGGTTGAGGCCGTGGCCTTCTGACCCCAACTTGGCAGTTTCGATCCTGCCTCAATCCGGTGGTGTTTGAATGTGTCCAAATATGTCAGCCTCGTGTCGGTAGATTTACTGCACCTAAAATATCTCCTGCGGGGATAAATTCCGGAATTAGGTTTCTCCGACAGCCGTAAAGAAAGCAGTTAGCGGGAAGTAAAGCCAATAATATTATTAACACATTGAGCGTTCTCGTCCACGCAAGGATGGGAAATGTTTAGGATTAGGAAGGTAGCGGCGTAGCCTTAATTAAGGTACAGCCTGTTGTGTAAATAGCAAACCAGGGAAAACCATCTTAAGGGCTGACAAAGGTAGGATTCTAACCCGCCGTCTTCCGAATACAAGCCCACAGCTACTCGACCTTAACCGCACGGCCAACTAGCTGGTTGCCTCTTCTTTTAAATAGTAAACGGTTGGTCTCATCAAGCAGAAGTCGTCTTCTGACAAAGCAGTTTTTAGAATAAACACTGGAGGTGGGATTTTTAGGTGATTAAATCAGTTCGTTATGTGTTCACAAGGAAGATATCTATAGGAAATGTAAGTCAAACCTTAAATTAGCTGGTATTAGTGACTCAGATTATAGAGCGCTGTCCTTCTGTGCCCAGGATGGTCGGCTCGATCCCGGTCCAGGCCGGTGGCATTTAAAAATGTTCATATACACCAGCCTAGTGTCGACTGCACCTAAGAGGTCAGCGATACTAAACTTAAGCGCTTCAGATTATTATCAATATAACGGAAATTGATAACAATGAGATGATCTTACAACACATAAATCAATGTGTAAATTCGCTGTCTTTAATGATAACTATCTTTGTAATTAATGTTTCGGTGGAAATGGTGGCAGTAGACCAAGATAAAATGTTCTCGACGTAGCCACTCAATATGTATCACGTCTGTTGGAAAGGAAGTTGACGTAAACTGGCAGGGACAGGCGGGAGAACAGTCGCATCCCTCGAGGGGGTGAGGCTATTCCCAAGTAAGTGTGCAAATAACAATGAGGCCAGCTGCCAAGAGCCGTCAGAGCGACACTACTGTCCCAGTTATGGAACGAAAACTACCGCAAATATTCATTTTAAGAATAAAACTTCCCTAAATAACGTACCATTGGTATTCCAACGAAATCTGTAAGTAAATTAGAATATCTTGCTTGCTGCGAACAGAGCTAAACTATGTTAAGGTACATTGTGCTGATCGTGGCTCCATATGCACATCTCTAGAAAGATCTGAAAAAGTGGGAGACGTCACAAGTTTAGGAGGAACGCAACAAACATATGCAGGTGCAGACTAAATGACTACATCTCGTTGAGAATGATGACGTTCTACTAATACAGTGTTAAAAAAGTGCGGTGATATAGATTAGGACACTTAAAATTAGGACTGGAACCGACCCTGCGACTCACAGAATTCATCAAGAGTCAACTGGAGGTAAAGCAAGGTGGTGTAGATCTGGAACCAAAATTTATCAGTTGGGGGTTTCCACGGTCGTTCTGATCAATCTCCGCTTTATATCAGTTCTATTCCTGGCTAATGATTTTATATCGGACAGAATCAAACAGGGTTTATGATGCCTATAGTGGCATAGGACAAGGCTGGAAAGGAAATGATCGTGGCCTTAATTATAGTAAAGCCTCAACGTACAACTGGTGTGAAAATAGGAAACAATAGGAAACCATCAGCAGGGATGCAGACAGTGAGGTTCGAACCCACCATTCCACGAATGCAAGCTAACAGATACGCGGTCCAAACCACGCACAGTACTCGTTCTCAAAGGACGGTGCAATTGAACTGAATATTGGACTCTTGGAAAATCCGACATCTGGTGTCATGGATGTTGAGGTATCATGATTGCTAGACACATAGCTGTGTTTAAAGACGTTGTGGGGGGGGGGGCTCCTTTCAAAGATTTTCGGCGCGGACCTAGTCCTAAACGAGGTAACATACCACATTTGAGTCAGGATGTAAACGGCGGTCACGAGATCTACACTCAAGCTTTCTTGCTTCTGTAAAGAAGCACACGCGGGTTTTAGAAGACGATATTTGGATTCTTTTCTGCTAGTTGCTTTACGTCACACTGACACAGATAGGTCTTATGGCAACGATGGGACAGGAAAGGGCTAGGAGTGGGAAGGAAGCGGCCGTGGCCTTAATTAAGGTAATGCCCCAGCATTTGCCTGTTGTGAATATGAGAAACCACAGAAAACCATTTTCAGGGCTGCCGACAGTGGGGTTTGAACCTACTATCTCCCGAATACTAGATACTGGCCGCACCTAAGCGACTGCAGCTATCGAGCTCGGTTATTTGGATTCTGCATTTCAACATTTCGTTATAAGTGAAGAAGAAGTCATTGTGAGAGATGTGATCAGTTAGTTTACAGACGCTTGCAGGTTGAATACTGAAAGGCATAGCAGTCTAGAATTAAAATTCATACATTTATTGAACATGTACGCCTCGGGACTTATTATGGTATATCAATACTAATGGAAGTGTGTTACCGATATTTCAGCTGGGTATCTCGGACGGTAGAGGGTTAACAGGTTCAGTCCTGATCAAGTCTAGTGTTACTCGAAGGTCTGGTGTTACCTAATTTACCGGCACGTGAAAGAACACCTATAGAATGAAATTCCGGCAACTACGAATCTGTGAAAATCGTAATAGTAGTTAGGAGCGTGGAACCATTATTATTGTTATTATACGTATATATAAAACACAAGTTGATTTCTGTTACCGCGAGTTTGACAGAACGGCTGAACCGATTGACATCGTAAAACAATCTGACGAATGCTCTTGGCCTGTAGATTTTCAGTGCGTCTTTAAAAGCACAATGCTCAGTCAGAAGTCCTCCTGGTCAGCGGATTCTTCCAGCCTGTGTTTGTGTTTCAACGAGTCGCTTGGCTGAGAAGAAGCTATTCAGCGCAATTTTACTGTCTGTTACGTAGTGATCCATATATTTGCTAGATTGAAGTGATTTCGGGTAAATGTAAAGGTTTCCTCCTCCATGTTGTTTCTCTCTATATTTGATACCTTGAGTTATTTCGAAAAAATATTAACATACATACACGTCGCAATTTTAACACTGAGGCTGTGAGCTTCTTGCATTCCGGTAGTTAGCGAAGTGAGTCGACCCTCCGCGTCATACTAATATGCTAATTTTCAATTTTGATTTGGTCGATATGGTACACATAACAAACCAGCTCCAGCAAAACAACACAAATATAAAGAATGCATTTTTCGTAGATGGTCCCGGAGCACTAGAAAATCATTCAGGATATAAAATACATAAGTGCTTCAATTTGGGGCTTCGTTATATCAGTAACGTAGACAGGAATCGCCTCTGTTTCGCTACCCACCGGTTGAACAAAGCACATAACATGCAAAATTACTCTAAATTTAAATGAGAGTTCGGTGACTAGATTAAAATTAAATTCCAAAGCAGCTGACGATATTCAATTAGCACATCTCAATATGGAATAAATCCCCAATGGCAAATGGTCATTCATTAATGTGTGTAAGTCGTCTTTTAAAATACATCATAGGTAACGAAATTCCATTCCTTCTGGTGGGAAAGTGATTGTTCAGGAGGGAGATTTCATAAAGGCTTTGTTTGTTTTGCCACATGCTTATCGCAAAACAATTATTTATAATTGTAAATAATAATGTTATTTGCTTTACGTCCCACTAACTACTTTTACGGTTTTCGGAGACGCCGAGGTGCCGGAATTTAGTCCCGCGGGAGTTCTTTTACGTGCAAGTAAATCTACCGACACGAGACTGTCGTATTTGAGCACCTTCAAATACCACCGGACTGAGCCAAAATCGAACCTGCCAAGTTGGGGTTAGAAGGCCAGCGCCCGGCTATTTATAATTGTATTAAGTACAATACTCTCCTCTTTGAACCTTCTTTAAAATACGCCGCTTACTTAAAAGTATCCCGGCAAAACCACATTGAATGGAATTCAATGATTTTTCTTTTACTAGAAATCGTTAACGGCGACTATCCCTCTGTAAATAGTGACGGATCAAATATTATTCAACTACCAGCCAGAATTTTAGCACATGATAATATCGTGATTGAAATTTCTAGCAAACCATTGGCTTCTGCGAAAGATCTCATCATTTTCTCCAAAGATTTCATTCTTAATTAATTAATGAATTACATTGAAAGTCTTTGGACTTATACCTGGTAGTTCAAAACCATACACTACCATCAACAGATTAATACTGAAGCCAAAAGCTAGCTACTTCAATTTCCTACGTAATTCTTGAATTCCTTGGAATTAATGGTTTGCCTCCACATATTTTTACTTAAAATATTGGAGCCATTGTTAGAGATCTGAACGTTTCCCCACTGCTCCTAAGTGGAACCAGATTAGGACCTAATTGTGAGAAGTATGTACGAACATTGTTCAGATTCGTAAATAATAAGTAGAGATAAAGCTGGACAGAGAGTTCTAATCTCTTGAATTGACACATCATCCGATAACACACGGCCATTTTCGTTCACAAGGCATCAATTTCCAATTCGCTTGGCATGTTGTGTCACGAACAATAAATCTCAAGGGACGTGAAGGTTTTTATGAACTTCTGTCAGTTTTCAGCCATGGCCAGTTAAATGTTGCAATAAGTAAACTCGTGTCCTCATCCCGAGGACCCAGGCGAGTTGGTCGTGCGGTTAGGGGCGCGCAGCTCTGAGCTTGCATTCAGGAGATAATGAGTTCGAACCCCACTCTCGGCAGCCCTGAAGATGGTTTTCCACGGTTTCCCATTTTCACACAAGGCAAATACTGTAACTTATTTAAGGCCACGGCCACTTCCTTCCCATTCCTAAGCCTTTCCCATCCCATCGTCGCCATAAGACCTGTCTGTGTCGGTGCGACGTAAAGCAAATAGCCAAAAAGTAGCATCCCGATGTGGTGCAGCTCTTTTCTGGCACACCCCCAATGGAGGTGAGCCGTATGTGCCATTTTAACCATATACCAGCCCTCCTGCCATTCTTAAATTTCTGGCAGTACCGGGAATCGCACCTGGGCCCCCGAAGACGGCAGCTACGAGTGGGTTCGAACCCCAGGCAAATTCTGTACCTTATTTAAGGCCACGGTCGCTATGTTCCCACTTCCGGCCATTTCCTGCCCCATCGTCGCTGTAAGACATATCTGTGTTGGTGTGACATAAAGAAAATTTTTAAAAAGTTAAAGGAATGTCATATATAACGAAATCCTTTCATAAGTGGTTACACCATTGACCGTCATGCCTTGACGTGTTTCACCTGATTATTATTATTATTATTATTATTATTATTATTATTATTATTATTATTATTATTATTATTATTATTATTACATTTTGAGTGAGGACCAGCCCCGTGGTGTAAGGGTAGCGTGCTTGGTTCTTAGTCGGAGCTCCCGTGTTTGAATCCCGGCCAGGTCAGTAATTTTCACCTGGATCTGAGGGCTGGTTTTAAGGTCCACTCAGCCTACGTGATTGGAGCTACCTGGCCCTGATCTATGAAGCCAAGAGTAATGGCTGAAAAGACGTGTGTAGGCTCTCCGGGAGAGGATGACTGCCCAGTTGTACGTCCTCTTAAAACAGTATTCACCAACACCACCTCCGCCGCCTTCCGGCTAAGCAGTGGTCGCTTGGCAGGCCTAAGGTCCTTCGGGACGGTAACGCCAGGGAGATGTGAGTGAGTCTACTACGTGGTACAGTCCGTATTGCTGTAACATTGTATCAGAGAGATGATGGATACTAATCTCAGAGTCTGTAGACTTTCCCACAAAAAGTGCCAGGAGACCATGACCACTACTTCCGTCTCCCTAGTTTCCTATCCCTTAAGTGCGTCTAGTGTCCAGTATTCGGGAGATAGTAGGTTCGAACCCCACTGTCGGCAGCCCTAAAAATGGTTTTCCGTGGTTTCCCATTTTCACACCAGGCAAATGCTGGGGCTGTACCTTAATTAGGGCCACGACCGCTTCCTTCCCCCTCCCACCCCTTTCCTATCCCATCGTCGCAATAAGACCTATCTGTGTCGGTGCGACGTAAAGCAACTAGCAAAAAAAAAGTTTCCTATCCCAACGTTGCGGATAACTTGCCTGTGTTAGAATAACGTTAAAGAGGTAGAAAAGGAATGAAAGTAATTTTGTTAAACGTAATAAAAGTAACGTCAAATTTTCAAGATCATCTCAGTACGTTTATAGCGGCACTGCTTATCAGAAAGACGAATGGCCGGGCTGAGTGGCTCAGACGGTTAAGCCGCTGGCCTTCTAACCCAAAATTGGCAGGTTCGATCCTGGCTCAGTCCAGTGGTATTTGAAGGTGCTCAAATACGACAGCCTCGTGTCGGTAGATTTACTGGCACGTAAAAAGAACACCTGCGGGACTAAATTCCGGCACCTCGGCGTCTCCGAAGACAGTAAAAGTAGTTAGCGGGACGTAAAGCAAATAACATTATTATTATTTTAAAAAGGCGAATGGAGTATGACTGTAACTTTAGCAAGTGCTCCAGTCATTATTCATGCAGATGTGTCACAGTACACACAGTGAACAAAGCATCGTATTACATCTTTATTGTAAGCACAATGTAATGCGTTGCTCAATGGTAGATGAAACAGCGTTTCAGATTGGAAAATTTGGATGGCGACACGCCAGTTCTCCTGATCAATTTATAACTGAGGTAATGGTAGTCACTCAGCTGCAGCTTTGTCGAGAAACTTGCTGTTAAATTCAGCAGACTACAAATTCCCTTGAGATCCAGATATAGTTCTATAGCGACTGAAATATCTAGGAATCTCAGTCAGAATCGTGTGCATCCGACAGAAGGAATAATGGTGTAATATTCTCCCTCAATGCGAACTTTTTTTGTTGGGAAATCTTGTTTAATGCTAATCATAGATATGGGGTATTTATGTCACAGAACATCCCAAAGAACAGATAAGCAACTCATTCACCATAGCTTATCATTTTCAATCGTTTCATTGTTTAACAGGCCAGCAAACAGGTTTAATCTTAACCTGCAGTCTCCAGGATTGATTCCCAGCTCTTTCAAGAACTAATATCCCGTACTGAGGGTTGAAACGAGGTCATGTATCCTCGCAAGGGCGACTGCATTACTGTGATACAGGGGATAGCGAACCTAGTCAAGAAAACTTGAAATATGGCTGTTGGATGACGAATTGAATGCTGTAGCACACATGTTGTATTACTAAACAGCGATGATTACTCTGGTAGTGGACTGTAGTTTGGTTAAGCACGTGATAAGACCATAGGGCCGAGTCATGTATCAATATTACACGTAAATAAAACATTTATTACAATTAAACATGATTAACAAACTGCGTAGAAATTATTTACACATTAACAATAACTGAAATGCCTGGATGGCTATTGATTAAGTTAGAGGCCATGTGGCCGTGAATGCTTCTCTCGCCAACATGTTGTCTTGTACTAGTCTGTCTCGTTTTCTTGCCGGAAACCAGATGCATTCTGGACACTCAATAGAGACGCGGACAAGAGCGCGCTCTGTATAAATTTTCTGAGAGGACGGAACATTCTCCCCTCTGTTGATTGCATTCAATCAAGACAAAATACACTTTCAATGAAAATAACACTAACATAAAACAAAATGTCATCAGAATACAAATACATAATAATAAATGTTGCAATTAAATGAACGACAATCACTAATTATCATAGATAAAATGAAACAGAACTGTACACTGGTGTGCAGGCTGATGCATTGTTTTGTTTACAGCTGCACAATGAGAGTTTTTGAATTGTTCATTTGTTAAATGACTGTACAATATAACTACAAATACAACTTTATACACCAATCAACTCACTGACACTGTAAGGAATCATATTGTCATTAAAAAGAAAACACTACTCGATGGGAAGGGGACACAACTTCACTACTGGTCTCTTGAAATTTCCATGAGCAGTTTTTATGGTGACTGCTCGCACAAGTCCATCGAGACCTGGGTGAAGTTCCTCAACCACACCTAGTCTCCACTGAAGCGGGGGTAAATTGTCCTCCTTGATAACCACCACTGCTCCAAGTTGTATACGAGGTTGCTGGGAGGCCCACTTTGGCCTGTTTTGTAGTTGGGTTAAGTATTCCTTATGCCATCTGGTCCAAAAGTGTTGCACCATTTGCTGCAACCGTTTCCATGCTGAAAGTTTATTGCTGGGTACAAGTGTCAGATTGGATTCAGGGATGGAATTCAAACTGTTACCAGTAAGAAAATGACCTGGAGTCAAGGGTTGAGGGTCAGTCGGATCTGAGGATAGGACTGTAAGTGGACGAGAATTTAAACAGGCTTCAATTTGTGTGAGCACAGTATTAAGCTCTTCAAATGTTAATGATGAGTTTCCAACAACTCGATGCAAATGATATTTAACTGACTTGATGCCAGCTTCCCATAATCCTCCAAAATGGGGTGAACGAGGTGGAATGTAATGCCAGTTGATACCCTTGTTTGCCAGATTGCTTACAACTTCCTCTTGATGCTGCGGTGATGCCATGAATTGGTGAAGATCCTTTAATTCTCTATCGGCTCCAATAAACGTAGTAGCATTGTCACTGTAGATATCTGCGGCCTTTCCTCTTCTGGCTATGAAACGGCGAAGTGCGGCTAAGAAGGCATCTGTAGTAAGACTGCTGACTACTTCCAAATGTACAGCCTTTGTCGTGAAGCAAACAAATAGTGCGATGTATGCCTTGATACGGACATTGCTCCTCTTGTTAATTGGGCGAAGTAGAATAGGACCTCCATAATCAATGCCACAAACACTGAATGGGCGTGCTGGTTGAACTCTATGCTCAGGATAGTCAGCCATGAGTTGATGACTAGTTACGCCTTTCAATTTGTAACATGTTACGCATTTGTGCACTTGCTGTCTGGCTACATTTCTGCCATTCAGAATCCAATAACGTTGACGAAGGGTTGCTAACAACAATTCTGGTCCTGCATGAGCTTGTTGTAAGTGTTCATGTTTGACAATTAGAGTCGTCAGGTGATGTTTTGATGGTAACAGTATTGGATGTTTGGATGAAAACGGAATCGATGCATTCTTCAACCTGCCTCCGACCCTTAGAATATTATTGTGTAAGAAGGGACATAGGTTCCTTGTGTGGCTCTTCTTAGAGACTACGCCTCCGTTTTTCAGGTCTGCAATCTCTTCTGAGAAGGCTGCATTTTGTGCAATACGAATGCAGACTTCTAATGAATGTTCCAATTCTTCAACATTTAAAGGTCCAATTTTCTTGTCCCTGGCATGCTTAGTGTTATGCAAAAATCTGTAACAATAAGCTATTACTCGTTGCAGTCTTATTAATGATGAGAATTTCTCAATAATAGTTTCAGCTTGTGTCACTACTAATAGTGTGGATGATTGTCGCTGCTCTGCTATGGCGAGCGAATCCTCAACATTGTTGTTCTGCGGCCAATTTAACTCAGAAGTGGACAACCAGGCGGGTCCTGACCACCAAATGGTTGAGTTTTGCAGATCTGCTGGTCTGACGCCTCGAGAAATCAAGTCCGCTGGATTATCTTGTGATGGTATATGATGCCAGTCACTAGTGTTCGTTGATTGTTGAATGTGAACTACCCTATTTGCTACAAAGGTCTTCCAACGTGATGCTGGTGATGCTAACCATGACAGTACGATAGTGGAGTCTGTCCATAAATGTGTTTCATTAATGGCCAAGTTTAAGACTGGCATGGTTTTGTGTACCAACTGAGCTAATAATGCTGCACCGAGAAGTTCTAGACGAGGAAGAGTGACTCGTTTAACCGGAGCTACGCGCGATTTAGAGCATAGCAGTTTGACTGATACTTCACCCTCCTGATTCACTGACCGAAGGTAGATGCATGCGCCATAAGCTCGCTCGGAAGCGTCTGAAAATCCATGAACTTGAATATTTGCCAAGTCACCCTCAATTAATACGTGGCGTTCTACTTGTATATTGTCAATGTGTGCTAGCTGCATTTGTAATTTTGCCCAGTCTGATGCTAATGGATCTGGCAGTGGGTCGTCCCAGTGAAGTTGATGTAACCATAAGTCCTGCAAAAATATCTTGTATAGTATCACTAATGGGCTGATCAATCCTAATGGGTCAAATATAGATGCTACAACTGACGTAGTGGTGCGTTTAGTAATGCTACTGTTCCCTGGAATGTGTTTGATTCTGTTTGCCACTAAGAATTTGTCTGACGTAGGATGCCATGATAATCCTAAAGCTTGTATGGTGTCATCATTATCAAACTGGAAAGGTAAGTTAATTTCTCTGTCTTCAGGTGGAACAGCGGCAAGTATAGCTTGATGATTTGAGCACCATTTCCTGATGGGAAAACCACCTTTATTGAGTAAGGCTATGAGTTCACTTTGCAATTTTAATGCTTCAGCGATGTTGGACGCACCACACAGGGCATCATCAACATAAAAATCCCTTTGTAAAACCGTTGATGCCAGTGGAAATGAAGTTGCTTCATCTTCTGCCAATTGTTTGAGGCACTGTGTTGCCAAATATGGAGCTGAAGCTGTACCATACGTGACAGTCAATAGTTCGTAAGTCTTGATAGCTGTTTGTGGCGATTCCCTCCAAATAATTCTTTGCAACTGCGTGTCATTTTCATGAACCCGAACTTGTCTGTACATTTTCGTGATGTCTCCCGTAAATGCAATGTTGTGTGTCCTGAATCTCAACACAATGGAATAAAGGTCTTGTTGTATAGTAGGCCCTACTAACAATGTATCATTAAGCGACACTCCAGTAGTAGTTTTGGCTGATGCGTCAAAAACTACTCTGACTGATGTAGTTGTGCTTTGTTTAAATACTGCGTGGTGTGGCAAGTAATAATGTTCAGAATCATTTGTTGCATGTAGGCCTACCTCCCTCATGTGAGATAACTGTTCATACTCTGACATGAAGTTCGCATACTGTTCATGCAATACTGGATTTTTCTTGAATTTTGCTTCCAGTTGTTGAAATCGTTGGGTTGCCATATCACGAGAATTGCCCAAGGGTGATCGAGTTTCCTTACGAGGTAACCTGACAACGAATCTTCCTTCAGGAGTGCGTGTGGTGTTTTCCTTGAAGTGCTGTAAACACTGTTGTTCATCCTGAGTTTTGGGTTTAGTGTGCAATTCTTCTATTTCCCAAAATTTACGAAGTTGCGTGTCGAGTTGATCTTCCTTTTTGACAAAGAGAGAAGTGACTGTGTTGCATGCAGGATGGCTGTTTGACTGAGGGCATTTACCAGAAATTATCCAACCCAGATGAGTGTCCTGCAATACCGGGTAATCACCTGCACGTTTTTTCCCATCTGTCTTTAAAATGTTAAAGAACATCTCTGCACCAATGATTAAATCTACCTTGCCTGGACTGTAGAATTTAGGATCTGCTAATGTGATGTCATTAGGTAGGTTCCACGATTTGTAGTCTAACTCCATGGAAGGCATTTCTCCTGTGATGGCAGGAACCACTAAACAATTTATGTTAGTGTTAAAATCTGATGTTGTGGACTGGAGGTGAATATCCACACTGTGTTTCAGAGTTGATGAAGAATTGTTAATGCCTACAATAGAAGTGGTGTCTTCTTTACATTTTAAATTTAGTCTGCTGACAGTGTCTGTAGTAATGAGATGAGTCTGACTGCCGCTGTCCAAGAGTCCTCGAACCTTGCGAAATTTACCACTGTGATCCTTGATTTTGACAATAACTGTGGATAACAACACATATGGTTTGTTTCGAGTACATGGATGTTCATTCTTGATGGTTGTGTGAACGCTGGCAAATACCACCTTGTTGTTCGAAGTAGTTTCGTTAGTTGTACTAGACTTGGGATTTTCAAGATGGAGTAATGTGTTGTGGGCCTTGTTGCATTTGCGACAGTGACTGGATGTACACTCTGACGTTTTATGTGATGCTCTAAGACAATTTAAACAGAGTTTGTTGTCACGAGCATATTGAATGCGATTTGACACTGTTAACTTGAGAAATGCTTCACATGCAAAAAGTCCTGGTGTATGACCTTGTTTACAATAAGAGCACTGATTGTTAATGCATGCAACATGTGTATAGGACGACGGTTTTTTCTTGTGTGAGCTTTCTTTACTACCGCGCACCTTGCCTTGACTGACAGATGTTTGCATGCTTTCAAGGACTTGGCAGCGATGTTCAATGTAAGATGTTAATTGTTTGAGGGAGGAATTTTTGTTGGCGTTTGCTTCTAGTTCCCAGCCCCTCCTGGTTTCATAATCAAGATGATCAACAATATGTTGTGATAATATTACTTCTTCGAGAGGAGTATCTAATTTCAATGCTTTAAGTGCTTGTAAGTTGCTTGAGAATGTGCCGATGAACTGCCTGAGGTCTTCAGCGGTTTCATTCTCCACTGTTGCAATGTTTAAGATTTCTCTAACATGCTTTGCTGCTATCAGTCTCTTGTTTTGAAACCGATCACATAATAGGTTCCAAGCTACCGTATAGTTTGTTTCAGTAGTTGGAAGGTTCTGAATTAATGCTTTAGCTGAACCTTGAACTGCTCCTAGTAAATAGTGAAATTTCTGAATGGTTGCTAGACTGGAATTTTCATGCACCAATAGTTTGAAATTATCTTCAAACGACATCCAATCTTCATAGTTACCACTAAACATGGGTAGTTTAATCGCGGGTAATTTGATGATATTTTCATGCGACGAATTGGAAGTGTTACTTCTGATACTACCGGCATTTTCGTGTTGGTCTGGCGACAATAATACCTGCATTTTTGCCTTCAAACTGTACACAATGTCATCTACTTCATCTCTATCTACCCCATGATCTCGTTTACTATCCTCCACCTCAAGCTGCGATTGAACTAAATCGTATTTGCTTTCTAAATCAATAAGTGCATCATATCTATCCCTAATGTCTGCTAGGTTTTGAGTAGTGTCGTACTTTTCGACGAAAGTTTTGATTTTTGTGATTCTACCTTTCAGATAACCCCGTTGCTTGATCAGCTTTGCGATTTCGTTCTCGTCCATCGTAAAGCACTGGCTCACACAAATGTAAATAATGCAAGGGAAAGGTAATTAAAGGGAATCTGACCTTGTAAACTGAAGAGTCCCACGTTGCATTGTATGTTTCCAATCCTGCGGATATTTCACACGCGTTTCACTTTTGCCGTGTAATATCGGGCCCGGAAATGGACCAAAATGTTGGATGACGAATTGAATGCTGTAGCACACATGTTGTATTACTAAACAGCGATGATTACTCTGGTAGTGGACTGTAGTTTGGTTAAGCACGTGATAAGACCATAGGGCCGAGTCATGTACCAATATTACACGTAAATAAAACATTTATTACAATTAAACATGATTAACAAACTGCGTAGAAATTATTTACACATTAACAATAACTGAAATGCCTGGATGGCTATTGATTAAGTTAGAGGCCATGTGGCCGTGAATGCTTCTCTCGCCAACATGTTGTCTTGTACTAGTCTGTCTCGTTTTCTTGCCGGAAACCAGATGCATTCTGGACACTCAATAGAGACGCGGACAAGAGCGCGCTCTGTATAAATTTTCTGAGAGGACGGAACAATGGCAGAGAAAGTCTTCGGTAGACTTCGGAATTTTAAAGTGAAACCCAAGCAGTATGGCAGAGGAAGTCATCTCTAGACATCTGAAATTCAGACGTGAAGATATCAAGTTTTAGACGTATAAAATAGGCTGTGGAAATTATAAATTAGGCACTTAAATAATAAGACTTAAAATAATTTCATAAATATCATAGTTCTATATAAAATATTAGCAGGACAGTAAGTTTACGACATTAGGAAATTACTACCGTAGTAAAATAACACTTTACTGTTTAAATAAATTAGTTTAGCAGGAAATACGAGCCATAAACAAACATTTCGTATTACTGGAAATATAACTTTAGTGGTATGATGAATTTATTTATCAGATTTTATATCCTGAAAAATCTGGGATACAGTGTTACTACAGTCTAGTAACCCAAGCGATTATTGAACACGGACTCAAGTTACGTAACACTGACGACGATATTCAGTTGCAAATTTTGAATGCTAAACAGAGTGAAATCTTATCGCAAAGGACACGATATTATTTTCCTGTCGTAAATTAAATCTGCTTACCCCATCAGCTACTCTCTACTGATCGTTAGAAACTCACTGCCGAAGACTTTTCTAGAAAATGGAATTTTCTTAATTCTCTTGGAACCACAGATGGAAAAAACATTCGAGTAATTTGCCATAAGAAGTTTGGAACCATATACCTGCCAGAATATAAACAGTTCTTTTCGATTCTTTTGCAGGTTATAACTAATGAAAATTACGAATTCATGACATTCGATGGCGGTATTTAACACAGAGTGATGGAGGAATATTTTACCTCACCAACGTTTGTAAATGATAGGAAACAAATACATGCAATATGTCAAGTAATGAATGGATTCCACACACATATAGTTCAGCTCTGTTTGTGTTACAGTATTAGACGATGATGCTCGTCCTTTAAACAATATTTCAAGAAGAATCTTGACAGAGAAAGAACGGACGGTCAATTAGAGCCTTTTAGAGTTCGATGCTGCACTGATTGCGTAGTCTGTATGGAGTTGTTTGAAAACAGAATTTCAAATCAAGCCGGAAAATCTCGATATTGTTGTCAAGTGTATATGTCTCCTTCACAATGTCATTGTTATTGCAGATGGTGTTTCATAAGCAATTGTACGTTATGACACTGTTCGTAACAACAATGTACTCAAGGACAGATTGCGGAAAATAGCGAATGGCGTCAGGAAAACTCAAATTATTATTTTTGCAGTCTTGGCGGTGAGTTGTAATTTCAGTATAATGTTTATTAGTGGGTACTTGGTATGCAGTTAAATGTACCCCTATCGTCACTGATAGGTTGCTACTCTGCTACGGAATTTTCTATGCCGGTAAAATATATTATGAAAGTACTTACCATTTGCGTCCATTTCTTTTCTTATTTCCTCCTACATTTACGAGATAATAATAATAATAATAATAATAATACGAAGAATAAGAATAAGAATAATGGCGTATGGCTTCCAGAGAGGCCTGGTACAGGTATTTTTCTACTAGATGGCCCATAGGCGATCTGCTTGTCTGTGAGGACGGGGCTCTACCTAAGACGATTTCTAGTGATGAAGGCGGCACACACACCCAGTGCCTGAACCATACCACTTAACCAATCAAGATTAAAATACCCTACCCAGCCGGGAATTTAACACGGGATCCCCCGGGCCAAAGGCCAGAACGCTTAACCATTTAGACATGTAGCCAAATACGTACGAGATAAATATATATTTTAGTATTTCTCGTTCTGCACGTCCAATTTTTGAAATTTAACTCATGTCTCTTAACGATCATGTGATTTCGAACCCCATTGTAGGCAATCCTGAAGATCGTATTCCATGATTTCCCGTTGTAGCACGAGCCAAAAACTAGGGCTGTACCTCTATTAAGGCCAGAGCTTTATTTCACACACCTAGCCCTTTCCTATCCCATCGTCGAATGAATATTCGAGATATTATTTGTGTCGTTGCGCGGTATAACAATTTTTTCGTCCCGTAGCAGATGCTAGCCGCACGCCACAAATATTCCCTCTAGTTCTTCTCTGGGCATGTTTTTCCATTAGCAGCTAATATTGTGCATGAAAGCTAGGCGTTATGAGGCGCTTTCAATAATATAAACAACATTGTGCTTCGCAAGCCCGAAGTGGATTCGGTTCCCCATTAGTAATATTAGGCCGGTGGAGGATTATCGTACTATCCATGGTAAAGATGTAGAAGTGAATCTATCACTATCGGAAAACGACTCTAGATAACAGAGGTTATGGTGTTGACATTCACTTTGTGTACGTCAAGAATTAATATAATTTCAATTGTGAAGAGCAAGAGCATCCATAAACGATTCATGTGTTTGCAGTTAAGAGCAGCTTATTGCACCCGATATAACAGATTGTAAGCTCAGATTTATATTGGGGAGTTATGAAGAGATCACAATGGGATGCTTACAATTAAAAGGAAAATATTGAGTGGGTTGTCCTGTCAATACGCGAGAAAGCAAATGGCATTTTCAATTGGGATAAAGAAATTGTAGGAGAAGGTACTTGAAAAATAGTATTCATCCCTGTGCAGCAGAGTATTTGGAACTCCATGCCGTGAGATACACAAATCAAAGACAAGTTTTGCGGTACTTCGGACAAAAGAGTTCATGACTGTTAAAAAAACGAAAGACAGAGGCACACGTGTAACATATCTGCGTTATTTATTTCCCAACAAAACAACAAATCATAGCATCTGCAATAATACAGCTTTGCTCTATCAATTTGAGTTACTGAGTACAGCACACACTAGTATCAGTTATCCCGAATAACACGTCAGCTTACATAGCTGAATGCCTGAATTCCTCTTGGCATACTGTCCACTAATTCATCAAGGTAATGCTGGTCCAAATTGTTCCGGTCCTCAATCGTGATTCAACGTAGACGTCGCATATTGGTTGTTGGGTCGTGAAATCCGCGAACAGCCTTCTTTAATATATCCCAGGCATGTTTGATAGGTTTCATATTCAGCGATATCATGATCACGAAGGAAGTCATTAATGAGAACAGAACGATGGATGTGCACATTCTCATCCATTAAGACAAATTCTCCTCCAAAATGTTGGTGATACACTATCATTATGGTTCGGACGATGTCGTACCTTCATCGTACAGCCGTGACATTGCCCTGCATGACTAGGAGTGGCGTACGGTGGCCCCACATAACGCCACCCCAAAACATCAGGGGCTGGACGGTGTGTCCGAGACGTGAAGCCTGGCCAGACTGCCTCCAAACACATTTCCAAGCGAGGAAACGAGGCTTATGCGACACTCAGCAGTTTAAAAGGACGTTTATCCATTTCTGAAGAATCCATTCAGCATGATATTGAGCCCATCTGTACCGCATCCCAGGATATCTAGGCTTCAGGGCTGGTCATCGCCATGGGCGTCGAGAGCGAAGCTGTGCCTCGTGCAACCAATTTCTCACAATTTGAGTTGTAACGCGGTGGCCTCTGGCTGCCTGATGATCATTATTCAGCATAGTGGCTTTGCGTTCAATGTTCCTCCGAGCTGAAATTCGATGGTAACGATCATCGACTGCAGTCGTAGCACTTGGATGCCTGTGCGAGGCAAGTCATCAATGGTTTCTGTCTCACTGTACCGCTTCCACGTTCGAACCACATCACGTTGATAGCGGTTCACACGTCAAGGTACTTCCCTTATTGATATTCCTTCTTGACATAGTATGATTATGAGTACAAGTTCACATGGCAACATTGCACACTTAGACGTTAATTAATTAACAGTACATCTCCGATACACCCTGTTCTTACTTATTTGATCTGTTGTCGTGTTAATGTCCTCCATCAGCTGTTTACATTCTTTTGGGTGCGTTCCTGCCGTTATTTATGTTAACTTGGAACTTTGATTAATATATTTTATTTGAGCAAACTTAAAACTCTGTCATTCAGCGAGTTTTAGGTATAGTAACTCGACCTTCTGGTATGTGTTCACTTGTGAGCACTTATTTTGAATTCTGTCGTCTACGAACGCATTCCACGTAGTTATTTTGCTTTCACTCGTCTATCGGGACATTTATTTTTATTTATGAGTGCTTGTGCCATATTTTCTCGTTTATTTTGTGTCCCGTCTAGATAAAAACTTTGCAATCTATGTTACGGCGAGCATTTCCGGTATTTGAATTGTATTTTCTTATTATGGTTGCAGCAACACTGAGGTTCAATTCTTCTCGTTTCTTTTCCTATAGACATCGCCTTAGTCTTTGAAATGTTATTTCTCTTACCATACTCGCTGCATCACCTTTCGAGCTTAAATATATTAGACTGAAGGCTTTCGGCAGTCATCAGGACCAAGTCGTCGACATAGAACACGCTGCTTACTGTATTTCCATCCATCTACATTCCTCCCTTCCATTTTATATTCTTCAGTAAATGATCCACGTAAACTATGAAAAATACATCAAATTTCAGTTAAAATAACTGGATATATAGAGGAGAGATTAACATTATGAAAAGATCAAACTAACATACAATAAATCTTTGTGATCCACAACCTGAAAGGTAGAGTGAGAGAAGGATAATGGGTTCCTCTTCAGCATTTTTGTATTTGAACTTCATGGGCAGCGTCTATCGTTCTGTATGAATATACGTTTGAGAACCACTGTGTTGAAGACAGACCGCGGAAGAAAATTTTGTTATTTCAATTAAATTGGGTAGGAAAATTACGATAGAATATGTTAGCTCCGAGATGCAAATGAAGTGTCTCATTTTTATGATTCATTTCTACAACAACTCACAAACGACATCATTTGACAAAGGATAGACAAATGGCCAAATCCTTCACTCGGATGCATGCATTTATACTTTGAGATACTGGCGGAAGAATCCGTGGTTCTTCACAGTTTCCATTCTCATGTTCCTTGTGTAAAGTAATACTAAATAATTATTCGAAACCCACCAGTGTCTGTAGAAGTATAGAACATACCGTTTTGTACTCTGTGTTATATTGTGGCATAGGAGTTACAATTCTGAATCACTGGTAGATGTACAAATTATAGCTTACATATGATCTATAGCTGAACATTTTATAAAACCATATCACAATACGAAATTTCTGTAATGTATAGTATTGATTCTGAGTCCTGAAAAAGTAGAGCTGAACCTTAGTTTTATGCGCCACTAACATGGTTTAGGGTTAGTAATCTCGTGTCCTCATCCAGAGGTGGTGCAGCTCTTTTCAGGCACACCCCCATTGAAGGTGAGCTGCATGTACCATTTCAACCACATACCAGCCCTCCTGCCATTCTTAAATTTCTGGCAGTACTAGGAATCGAACCCGGGCCCCCGAGGACGGCAGCTAATAACACTAACCGTTACGCTGTGGAGGCGGACGGTTTAGGGTTAATATAACATATCGTTTACTGATTAGCAAGCGCTTGATTTGCGGCTTTGCCACGAATTGCAGACTAGTTTGATGGGGTAACTTTGTGAATACTTCTGAGATGAGAGACAGGCAACCTAGTAGTGGTGCATGGTTTCCTACTTTAATTCCAGTCCTCAAATCATAGCCAAAACCACCGGCCTGTCAGGCATAGTGAGTTAGTCATTGGCCTGTTCCCAAGAGAGCATGTCCACCATTAGCTGAGATACGCATCGGAGGCTACCGGCTCGTTAAAGAACTCCTAGGGGACAAACAATCGTTACCCCAGTGTCTGTTGCAAGAGAAAAGAAAATACATCTTTTTTCTGGTATGAAAGTCATTAAAAGGAGTGAAAATTAAAAGCTTCCACTATTCGTAACGTTCTCCTTAACATCATTCAGTGGCTTTAAGCCTTGATAACTATACAGTCAACTGTACACCAGGTTATACAATCTATGTTAGATCAGTGTACATGTACAGCGTGGTCGGAAGCAACACGAACCGTGTATATGGGCGTTACACCCTTTGAAAACATTAATTCGATATCTCATGCCGATGTTATTTTATTAGCTCCTGAAATAGCCAATCAGATTACTTCGTTAGTGAATTCAAATGGGCTTTGCGAGGCGATGTTGCTATATCTGTACGTAACTTAAGACCGGATTGAGAGTCATGCCGTGAAATGGGCATCAAACTAAAACACAGCCGGTGTTTCCTGTCAGCTCGGAGGTCTGTGTTTCAATCCCTCTCCCCGGGCGAAGTGTTTTCTTCTATTGGTTCTCTCAAGCCAGTCATATATTTTTACAATTTGTTTTACGTAACACCGATAGAGATAGGTCTTATGGCGACGATAAAGCCAGTATTAAGCCACGTCTAAGTTTAATGCAATGAAAACGTTTTACTTGTAGAACGAAACATGCCATTCTTTGTATATTAGTGTGTATTTTACAGGTATGTTTAGAGTGTTATAATTTATATTGTAGTGATATTGTGTGTTTTACAGACTGAAAAGCTTTTATTGCATTTAACTAAGTCGACACTGGAAAATATGGCTTTATTCTTAACAAACGTCTAAGTTTAGCAATACCGCCTCACAAAGCGATCTGGTGGCTAAATGACAACGGGGTCTGATATCCAATTACGTTTTTCAAATTATTTATCGGTATGATCAAACCTCTAACGTCCATACATCCAGTTCACGTTGTTTCCGACAAGCCTATATAAGTTCAATTTACAAACGTAGCGAATTATTTCATGAATAAATGAAAGAATGAATGATGGACCACATACGGTTTCATTCGCTTAATGAGCTGAACATTTATAAAGGCTGCTGTTCATTTCATTCACACTCTGTTAGTAATTTAGTGCATTTGCGGCCCGGTTTCAGAGACACCCATAAAATCAGTCCTTGATTGCAAATCAAATTGGTCACCAAATTTGATTTCTGATTGCGTTGCAGAAAGACGAATTCCCTGCCAACTTGTTCCAATGAACAGATTGAAGAATTGAAAAAGAAATGGATCTGGCAACAGTTCAATTCGTGACCACAACTATGTTAAATCTTAAAGCATGGTGTCCAGCAAAGATATCAGACTGGCAGTGAATCCATAAGCAGATGTATAAAATAGTGTATGATTTGAGGTTTGGTTTCCACAAAGTAAGAAAAATGAGCTGTATACTCACTAAGAACGAAAGGGCCGCATTTTTCGGTGAATGATTGAGCCCTCTTACTTAAAATACACTTACATGTCAAAAGTCGTGGGATAGCAGTATTAAACATAATAGTCGGTTGCGCCACTATACCATGACGTCTTGGAAGTGTCCAGACCTGTATAAGATGCGATCTGACATCTCGACAGTGAGTGTAATCACCTTCTGTGCTGGTCGTGGGAAGGTGACGTGAATTATCGTCTTTTGAACGGGGTATGATACATGTTGCCAGAAGGATGGAATCGGATGTCCAGCAGGTCGGTGCAGCAGTGGGACATGGGAGGAGATGACCTACCAGAGCACAACGTCTCATATCACCTGACGTGTCGTTGCTGATTGGACCCTGTAGAAATGGCAACATGTTTAATCCGATGAGTCACGGTTCGAGTTCCTTCTAGCTGATTATGGCACAGGTCCCATGAAGTCACGGACCCCAAGCGTCAGCAAGGCACCATGCAGGCTGGTGATAGCTCCATAATGGTGTGGGATGTGTTCACGTGATCCGCTGATCAACCTGAACAGCTCGTTGACCGGTGACTTGTTCGTGACCACTTGTAGTTCTGGACTTCACGATTAAATACTCCGGCAGTATAATCACCGTTTGATCTGACCCGAACTATCCAGAACTGCTCCGAAAGCGCTCTGGAGAATTTTAATGACGGCCATACCCGCTTTGTTCGCCTGATATTAACCCTGTCGAGTGTTTATAGGACGTGGTGGTGAGGTCCATTCACACTCAAGACCCAGCATCTATAAATATCAGAAAGTTGTGCGTAGCTATCCGAACGACATGGGTTAGAATCTCTCCACAGGTGATTCTTCCACTTGTGGATCAGTTACCGCGACGGATTGCTCCACTCAACCGTACCAGAGGAGGGCTTACACGACACTAGATCCCTATCCCATGAGTTTCGGCATGTTGGTGTAGTAACTAGGGCCGATTACCTAGATGTTACGCCCCTTTAAACAACAAGCAAGCAAAACAAACAAATGGACACTGTGTGGGCAACGCAAAAAGACTCAGAGTTGGGAAAAAATTGCTTGCGACTTCAGTGAAGCCAGTTATAAGCCTACCAAGTCTGCACAGTAGTTCAAAATTGTATACGGAAATTACGAAAAGAAACCAAATAAGAAACAAACTAGGCTGCAGATGGTAAGTTTTGTCCATATACCGTATACCGTTTCTCTCGAAGTTGCCTAATGCACACTAAACATACAAACATTGTTTTCCTGCAAACAATTTTCAATTAAGCACAAGTCATATAGGTTATAACCACATTCCGCTTACAACGAAAACGGTTTATGTTAGCTGCAGGCTACCGGCGGAACAAAGTACCCGGGCCAGTCGCAGATAAGAGGAAGCCGGACTGAACTCAAATAAATTCAGAAAATATTTTCGTATTTCTTTAGATGTTGATCACAGAATTTTAACATTCAGATTTTCTATCCAGAGTTATCTCTTATATCTCACATTCATTATCAGTCACAAGCTTATGCAGCGTAAGCAGTTTTGTACAGTTTACGTGCATTATATAAAAATGATTTGATGGAATCATAGGATGTCCGTATGGAACGAAACATGACATACTGTTATTATTTAAAAATAATTTCCTGATATGTTGTAGTGTTACCATAAATTTGTGCGCTAGAAAGACTGAAAAATTTCCAGGTCATATTAACTAAATTGACAGTGAAAAGAACTCTTTCATCTTGATAAGCTTTTCGGTTTATATAATGTGAAACAAGACAAACTCTGGGAGAACTTGAAGTTTCGCGAAGACTTTGCTCCAATTCGTCAAATGGAATTCACAGTGTTATTTGCTCCACGTCTCTTCCTTTCATATATTTATTAAGAGAACTTTGAATGTCGCCTTTTTTCCACAGGTGTCCTTTTAATGTACCTAAATTAAGTGAGACACCTTAAGACGCACCCAATTACCACTGACCTAAGCTGGAATCAAAGTTGTTATCTTGGTAATAGCAGGATTCCAACTAACCCATGTGCCACTGAGGTCCACCGTTCAAATGGAAACTAGGAGAAATCGTGCCAAGTATTGACCACTGTTGGATTTGGACTCGATAGTCTCCCGAGGCCACGGGTACGCACTGTCAACATCTCAGAACGTTGTGCTATCTACTGTGTGTAATTGGATTGAGTTTGCGTGGACAGTAAACACACTTACCACATGTAAAGTTTGTCTAATGATCTATGTTTCGCTGTATCCGTGTTAGTGCGTGTATATGTGTATCTAATAAAATGGGGCTAGGATAGCGAAAGACGTGCAATAGTTTGTTTATAGGTTGCTAAGAATCAAGTGCTACATGAGTTGACATCGGAATTAAATCAACGGAAGCTCACATTAAACGCGGAATCCAAACCTCAAACATATGATAGTTCACTTTAAAAATTCAAAGACAGCAACTGGAGCCGTAGGCGCCTTGGTGAGAAGCCAGTCACTATGTCACTCGGCTACCGCACCCGTCTGTTAGGTTGCGAGATAGTTGACAACCACAGAAGATCAATTCTAGGAGAGCCGAGAGTGCAATTTAAAGTCGGTGATCCCGGGGCTAAGTGCGCCTTGTTCCAGAAAATCAACCAATCTCAATTTCGTACCAAAGTCGGGAATCAATTCCGGGATCACTGGGCGAGAAGATACGCTGTCATCCCATGGCGACAGAACTGAAATTTGAAGCTGTAATTTACATAAAGTCTTATCTTGTATTTCGTAGCAGTCCATTTAGAAATGACTGAGTTTATCATGAGTAATGTATATTCGCAAATCAATACTATAACGTATGGCTCTGCAAATGTAGTCATTCACCATTCTCTAGTCTCAAGTACCTTTTTCTACTATCCTGGCCTTATTCCAGCCATCTAGTTTCGGCAGTTTTACGACTGTATGCCCTTCCAGACGCCAACACTATGTTGAGGGATGTATTTACTTTTTTTGTTTCTTGCAGTGAGTGTTAGTATGAAGTGTTGTTTGAATATGTGTATGAAGAAGATCACGAACACCAAGTCTCCGAATTAGCTGAATTAAATAATCGCAGTAAAAATTCTCGGCCAAGCCGGGAACAGAACCCGGGACATCTAAACCGTAGGAAAGTACGTTGACCATTCAGCCAAGGAGCAGGTCTCTCAAGTATTGCAACTGCTTCGAGGTAAAGATATCGGAATTTAGTAGTCTCTGTGCTTAGTACGAAATTACGAGCTTGATGACCTGGAGGAAATTACTGAGCGACTCCTAATGTCGGTCTATGAATCCTTCCTCGACGGACGAAAGCTTATTTTGTTGTTTCGTTTTAATTTACGATCAACATGGACTCACTAACTCGTATAAATATGGTGTAGAAAATTGGTTAATTGTGATGCGGCTCAAGATGTAGCCAAAATCATTTTTCTATTTTTGTTCAGAGAATAATGGACTCTGCTATGGAGGGTAAGAGAAGTAGAGGGAGACGAAGACGATGATGGATAGACTCGGTTTCTAACGATTTAAAGATAAGAGGTATAGAATTAAATGAGGCCACAACACTAGTTGCAAATCGAGGATTGTGGCGACGTTTAGTAAATTCTCAGAGGCTTGCAGACTGAACGCTAAAAGGCATAACAGTCTATAATGATAATGTATGTATGTATGTATGTATGTATGTATGTATGTATGTATGTATGTATGTTCATTTCAATAACGAACTCAGTTCAGAATAATTAAACAATATGTAAGTTTACCCCTCCTATTGTCTGTCTGTTAGGTCATCAGCCCAGAGGCTGGTTGGATCCTCAATTAGCATCACCAAAGGCTATGCAGTTATAGGGAAACCACAAAAACCAATGGCAGTACCAAAATGAGGCGTACTAGGCAAGATGAGGAGTGAAGTAGTTTGCCATTGCTTTCCTCACTGGGCCAGACAGTGCTATTGTAGCACAACTAACCCTATGAGCAACACCTTTCATGACACTCAGACACACTGGTTGTGCTCTGAATGTCATTACTCAGCACTACCCATACCCCAGCAACTTCCATATTGTCACAGCCATGGATGAGACTGGGACTTCAGTGGAAGCTACACTTTGCTCTGGCATGTGCCAAGAGATGGATGCAAACGTACTGTAACAATCAAGAAATGACACAGGCAGACCCCTCTTATTATAAAATTATATGTATTATAGTATATCACACTTAAACGTACCTCTTAATCATTTCTTGAAAATGGCACTCAAAATTCAAGTGAAGGAAATTAACCTGCAGAAGTGAATAAATTTATTACAATTTATGTTAAGAGTTTAACATGTTCTGTTTCGAGTAACAAAATGTGCTAAAGCCAGAAATCCTCAACCGGCGCAACTTGCCTTTCCCTCTGTACTGAGAAGTTTCTCACATCTACAGTGGTCAAAATAAATGTTCATATTGCTTAATTGTGTTAAGAAGAAGTCATACTTTCCATAATATATTGCTTTATTGTAATACTCCACATAATAGGAAACAAAACTGACTTTGTTCTGTCAGGTACAGTCATAATAAACGAAAAACTAGAAGATTAACATATTTCCACTTGATAAACACAAACAAAACATCACAAACGTAATCTTACAAACACCACTTACAAAACCCCAAAGTTTCTTCTCACTGTCATCTTGTATAACTCATTGTTTAAGAACCAATTGGTCCTCCTCGTAATTGGAGACACCTTTGAATGCGGTTAGGCATACTCCTCACCAAATTGTAGAATATTGTCTCATTCCTCCACAGCGGCCTCAGTGATGCCCTACAAAGTCCCTGGTGGGACAAGACGATTGTAAACCGCTCGTTTTAGCATGGCCCATGCGTTCTCAATCTGGAAAATGTGGAGGCCATTCCATCTGACTGACTGAATGCTCTTCTAGGTAGGTGTTTAAAAGATTATGACGATAAGGGCGTGCATTCTCGTCCATCAGCGTGAATCCTTCTCCAAAATGTTCAGCAAATCAAGCCAAAATGCGTGCAAGGATGTCATCCCGATAATTTACACCAATCAGTCTTTCACGTTTTGGCACTAAGGGTGACTTGCGGCCATACATGATTCCACCCCAAAATATGACTCTACCGCCTTGATAAGTGTGGTGGTCTATGATAAAATGTCCGGTTCCATGGCTAAATGGTTAGTGTGTTGGCTTTTAAACACGGGGGTCCCGGGTTCGATCTCCGGTAGGGTCGGGCATTTTAACCAGCCTTTTTTAATTTCCCTGGCACGGGGTCTGGGTGTGTGTGTTGTCTTCTTCTTCATCATCATCATCACGACGCGCAGGTCGCCTACGGGAGTCAAATCAAATGACCTGCACCTGGCGAGCCGAACCCGTCCTGGAATCTCCCGGCACTAAAAGCCGTACGCCATTTCATTTACGATAAAATGAGGGTGTGAACATTGTCCTCGTTGCTTCCACACACGAATGTCAGTATTGTCCGGGTGGAAGCTGATACGGCTCTCATCAGAAAGGAGCGTTGTGTCCCACTGCTGCGTAGTCCAGAAAGAGTGATTTCGTGGCCATGCGACACGAGCCCCTCTCCGAACCCGATTTATAGCAAGAGTCTAGTGAGGTCGTCTGGCACGAAATCCCTGCTCATGGAGCGTATTTCGTATCGTTTGTGTTGACACTTGCACCCCTGTGGCTGTTTGAACCTGCCACCGTTTACGTGTAGAATAGTGTTGAGGGTTTCTGCTTGCTGTTATACGCAGGTATCAGTCCTGCATACCTGTTGTTTTTCTTCCGTCGCAACTTCTGGGACGATCGTCAACAGATCCCGGTGCTAGAAACTTGTTACAGATTTTAGAGACATCACTTTGACTCACAGCGACATTCGAAGCGACGTCCACCTGTCTCATACACTGCTTCATTAGAATGACTATACGGAGCCGATGATCGTACGTTGTTGTTATCTTAACCACCATGAAGCACCACAACTCTCGTAATGATACGCAAGTACTACAATGTTTACAGGTGACACGGTTGCCATGGGCTGGACATACTGCCCTCTCACCGTAGAAACATGGACTGCTTCCACTAGACTGACATACATTACAAACAAACCAATGTATTAATATTATAACGTATTTCTGCATCACAATGTTCAGTGTTAACGTAGAAGCAATATGAAACATTTATTTTGACCGCTGGAAGTAGAAAGGCAAAGTATGTTCTAAAACAATGGGTGCAGAGTCAGCATTTTCCCACGAGGTCATAGGACACTATACTGGGAGTCAACTCTAGACCTAGGCGGTCCCTTTGATGTTAGCCAGACTTCTGGCCAGTGAAGAGGTTTCCGCAGCGGTAAATAGTTTCTAAGTTTGATGCTTGTTGCTGCAGTCAGGAGCTTCCGACAGTTTGGTTAGATATTCTGGTGAACATATTTGACCAATTAAAATAATTTGCGCTGTAAAAATATGGAAAATATTTCACAAGTTGTATGTTATTCGGGTTCGTTACGAACTCTTATATTTCTTACGTCGACGGCTGTGAATAGTTATTGTTCTCGGTAGTATATGTAACAAAATAAATAATTATTTAACATGAGTTTGTTATCTTTTTTGCATTGTGTACTTTTAAGCTTTGTTCGAGTTCATTCCGTTACTGTATAGTTCGCATAATTTTTACGGCGTTGAAGATGGATCCAAGAAAACTCTTGGCAGTACTGGCTGCAATAGCATGTTCAATATTCATAATGGCTGCCATCCGTGAGCAACACGTGGGTGATGCCGTGACGCGTGAGTCGCAAGTGAAATACTTTAAAGATAATAAAAAAGGGAAGAGGGAGGGGGGAATTAATTAGGAAGTCTAAACAAATTGTTATGAACGCTTACAGTAGCCTACCACATGGGGATCTGCTGTGGACTGTGGAAGAAGTGGTGAAAAACCGCGCAGCTGACCGGCGTTCCTACGTACAGTGTTTACATGGCTCGCTCGTAATTTAAAGCAATTCGTATGTTTTCTTGATGCCGGCCTGTGGTTGTTTATATATGTCGCAAGGGTTTCTGACGATACGTCTCCGTGAAGTCCCTGAAAATTTAGTTTTAATAAAGTGTCTGAATTTTGTAAACAAGCAATTAAGGCGATAAGGAAAGTGAAACAAAACGTAATTCAACTAAGCTGCATGCCACATTTATGTGACAGAGAACGTTTGTTCGTTTGACTGTTCGTCAGTAGGCATATGTGTCAGTTCAGTTCGAACTATGAACAGGAAGGGCCTTAACACGGTATGGGTATAGGATCCTTAGATTTACTCGAAATAAGAATTATAATAATATTATAATTTGTACTTTATTTTCGTAACTGCTCTCTAGCTGCAGAAATGTTGTCATGAGGGGATCATGAGTTCTTTTTTACCTTCCGAATGAAGAGACTAGAATGTTTTCAAAATTCCTGGAAACACTGTATTTTACAATACCACTCATAGGTGGGTTTTCAGCTTGTTGAACTGTGAGAAACTGCCACTGAGAGTCGTTGTACGAGAGAGGAATCTTATACGTATGTCGTCATACTTGTCGTTGTAAGTCCCCATGTGCCACACACAAATTGCATTATGAAACAAACCTTGCATCTCTTGCCTCGGTATTCGCCAGTAATGTGCAGGTTTTACATGGTCAATAAAGGAATTAATAGGTATGGTGTGTAATCAGAGTAAAACTATATGAAAGGATGTGATTTCTTTCTATGCTACACTATTTGAGAATGAGGTACTTGTCAGATAGGTGCACGACGTTAATAATAAGCTGGCTGTGGCGGAGAAGGAGAACCGAGACGGGATGGCGGAACAGGGAACGTGCTCACTTGCGGAAGGATACTTTTCCTCAGATCTTGAGTTGACTTTCAGTATAGTAGTGTACCTATGGTTTCCTCGACCCCTAGTAGTGTACATATGGGGATTCGTACCCGGGTTCAATTACTTCTCGGTGAGGTTAAAACGCAGAATAACCTCATAACCTTGCGTACGAGAGCAAGCCTAAACTCATAGTCTCCATTGTAGGGGTCTAATTGTTCAGGGAATGATCTGGGGCGCTTTTGATCCTTAGAAGAGGTTATGACGTTATACCATTACGTACGAGGGCAATGCTAACCTCACGGACCACATTGGAGGAGCCCAGTCGGAAAGGTCACGGACATTTCTGATACACTACTTCTTCTCCTGATATACCCTGTTACAAATCATGCTGCTTTCCTCTGCACACTATATATTTCCTTTATTAGGTATTCTTGGTGAGGATCCCAAACACTGTTTGTATATTCCAACAATGGATGAACCATACTTAAGTAACTTTTTTCTTTTAATTCTTTGTTGCATCCATTAAGTAGCCTCATCATGACATGTAAGGATCTGCATGCCTTCCTAACAGTGTCATCAACATAACCCTTCCAGTGCAAATTACTTTCAAATCTCACACCCAATTATTTGCACTTGCCATATTTTGGGATAACTACCTCATCCAAAGTATATTTAAATTCAGTTTCAAAGCTCCTGTTTGTCAGTGTTGTAACAGGTAATTTGGCTCCATTAACCTTCATATTATTTTCTTCAACCCATTGTTGGATACTCTCAAGGTCCCTTTGTAATCGTGAACAATCCTCAATGTTATTTATTTCCCTATAAACAAGTATGTCATCTGCATTCAATCTCATTTTTGATGTTATATTGTTCCCAAAATCATTTGCGTATATTAAGAAAAGTAACAGACCGATTATACTACCCTGTGCAATTCCCTTCCAAACTTTCTCTTCCTGTGATGTATTATTTCCTACTTTGACTTTCTGAACCCTTGAATTTAGAAATGTTCTTATCCAACATATAACCCTTACGTCCAATCCTATTCCCTCCAATTTCGTTAATAATATTCCATGTTCCACTCTATCAAAGGCTTTGGAAAGATCTATGGTTATGCAATCTAACTGGCCTCCTGAATCCAACTGATCGGATATGTCCTGCTGAAATCCCACCAGTTGTGCCCCAAAGAAAATTTCTTCCTAAGTCCATACTGGCTCCTCATGAACCACTTTCTATCATCACTTATCCCTCTGATGTACTTTGCTATTAAACTCTCCAGTATTTTACAAACTACACTGGTAATGCTGATTGGTCTGTAGTTCTCAGGTTTCCTTTTATCACCCTTTCCTTTATAAATTGGTATTATTATAGATCCCCTCCCTTCCTTTGGTATTACTCTATTATTTATGACATGGTCAAAGAGAAATTTTAAATAAAACACTATGTACCACCGCATTCTCTTTAATACCTCCCCAGTAATTTGAACACTTCCCGCTGCTTTTCCTTGCTGAAGCAGTTGGATTTCTCTGAAAATATCTTCATTTGTGAATGAGAAACTTCTTGTTTCCTTATGTGTCTCTCCCACTCTATTTTCTGTTTTGGTTTCCAACTCCTGATAATCTTCTACTGTATCTCTGAATTCCGTACTAAATCGATTTGATTTCTCAGTATCTGTTAAATAGTGTACACCCCATTCTGGCACCGTTGTGAAAATTTGGATTCCTTTTCCTTCTTGACTCCTAATATATGAATACAGCTTTTTCCATTTCCCTTTATGGTCATTACCCTCTTGAAGTATGTCATTCATATAATTCTCTTTTGCTACCTTTTTCACTCTATTCAGTTCCCTCATTAGCTGTTTTCTAGTTTCTCTACTTTCCCTACCTTCTATGATTTTCCTGTTTACTATTATACATTTCCTTTTTAATTTTCTTTTTTCCCGTATAATAAACAGGGTCTGAGGTCATTTTACCCTTCTTACAGGTACAAATCTATTCTCTCCTTCCCAAATGATTCCTTTGAATTTAGCCCAAATTGTATCCACATTACTTCCTTCACTCATCCAACAACTGAATTGTGACTTAAGGTAAGTCCCAAATTCATCAACTTTAGTTTTTCTGTACAATTTCTTGTCTTGTGTGACTCTCTTATTAAGCCTTTTGGTACCTGTCCTAGATCCATTATTACAGCCTTAAGGTCACCTATTCCTTCAATTACATCAATTTTATCAACAATTTCCCGTGGTTTAACCACGAATAAATCTAGCAAGTTATTGAGACAAGCCAGTTCTTGCACTACTTGTTTCAATCCCCCCTGCCAAATTAATTTATTTGACTGTTTCTGTTCATGGCCTTCACTTGCAGCTCCATTCCATTCAATTTCTGGCAAGTTTAGATCTCCCCTAATTATTACCATATCATTATTATTGTTTTTATGGTATAATCTACTATGTTCTCAAATATTTAGATGTCTCTCTCCTCATTTCCAAGCCTACATGTTCCTATAATTCCCACCTCCTTCATATTATCACAAACTATTTTTATCCCTAATATTTCTTCCCTTCCATAGGTAAACCATTCATGTGATCAATAAGTTTCCTACACCAGAATAAATACCCCCCTCCCATTTTATCTCCTCGGTCTCCACGATAGACTGTATGCCCTTCTGGAAATACTTCTCTACTAACCACCCCTTCTCTCACTCTTAACTAAGACTCCACTCCTATCACCATATCATTCTAATAAGATTACATCAATTTACCGAATTTCAATTGTTTATTTACTACACTCCGACAGTTTAACAAGGGCAATCTCAGACCCGCTTCCTCCCTAAAACTTGACTGTTGCAATTGGATAACTTGAAATTCCTCACTTTCCTGAGTTTCATTTTCTAGTTGACTGAGCCAGCTTGAAGTACAGCTGGCTCTTTCTACTAGTTTTCCTGGTCAGTATTATAACTCAAGGGATTTGCTTTTTTTTACAGTACATATTTATGATTAATAAAATCTCGAGCAATATTTGAAATCTTTCGTTTACCTGAATTGTTTAGATGAAGGCCATTCTTTGTGTAACCGTGTATCTCGAAACTGCTTCATTCAATTACCTGAGTACTACGAAAATATTTAAAAATTTTAACCATATCTGTATTAACTTTGTCCACTTCATTGTTCACACAAGAGTCTCAATTCAAATCATGTCTGTGTGGCACATTCACTACAAAGATGTTAGTGTGAGTCAGCTTACTTAGTGTACATTTAAGTTGAGAAATTACATCCTTAGCATCGTTGTGAGCTACGTCGTTCGTCCTGCCAATGATCACTACTGAATCACGACTTCCGAGATTTTTTGCTGCCTGCTCAGTGTTTTCCAATACTTTCTTTGGGGCCCCAGGATAGATGACGGCCGATGCTGCAATATGTTCATTGTTCATTTCCTTCGCAATTCCCCTCGCCTGACAATCACCAAATATAAGAATGTTCTATACTTACGCCGGTGCACTGTGTGCGATTTTAGGCCTAACTTTGTCGCGTCTTGTAACGGATTTTGTGCTATACGATTGAATTCTTCCTATACGGATAAGTCCTTGCGCATCGCTTACTTCCCTCAGGGCTGAAAATCAATTTTTGGTATCAATTACAAAGTTGTCCTTATTTAACTGTACACTTTCCCTGTACCCCACGCACTAGAATTCACGGAGCCACCTTTGTTCTAAGTGTTTACCGGTACTTTCGATTCCGATAAACGTACATTCTCCTTTAAGATCTTATTCTCCGCTTTTAACGCTTGTAAATCCTGTTGGAATAAAGAGAGAATTACAAGTACCGTACATTACCATTACCTCCATCCTCCAAGGAATGAGACGCCAGCGATTCGTTGACCGTTGTAGGCCTAGGTTTGTTACCGCTATTAAAATTGCACTCGCCACAGCTCACACAGGTCCAAGTACCTTCATTCTTAACAAAACCAGCACTACATATACACCCAAACTGGTACTGAATTAAACACTTTTCACACTGGATACCATTCTTCACTCCTTGTTTACACCACACTTGTTCCCGATTATTTCGCAAGAGAACCGGGAGCTATCTTCACTTACATCCTTCGCAGACGCCATGGGATACAGTGCGGTCGACATCGAAAAGAACAAGGTATGGATAAGGGAGGTTGGATAGGTGTGAGGTAAGCTACGAACAACGGTTGTGATAAAAAGAGAACTAGAAGTTCTTCAGACTACATTTTCATAAATAGAGTATAAAATGGCGACGACTAGGAAAATATTTGATGGGTGTGAGGAGGCAAAGAGAATGCAATAAGAACAACATTTTAATGATCATGATGAAATATCTGAAAATGAAAACCTACAACCTGTTTTCCAGTCATTTACCGGGTCAGGGATATAATGAATGAAGCATATATATAGGCTGTTAGTATAATGGTGTCACCACTCACAAAGTGATATATTCATGACTCATAGATGCTATAAAATGAGAATGGAGAGTGTTGCTGGAATGAAAGATGACAGGGAAAACCGGAGTACCCGGAGGAAAACCTGTCCCGCCTCCGCTTTGTTCAGCACAAACCTCACACGGAGTGACCGGGATTTAAACCACGGTATCCAGCGGTGAGAGGCCGACGCGCTGCCGTCTGAGCTACGGAGGCTCCTAATGAAATATCTAGGCCTACTGTGTAATAATTTAAAAAAATTAAACAATTGATACCGGTTACACTACAGTCTTTGTAATGCTGCCCAAAAGCATTCTGTACTCCTTAACATCTTACTCTGAAGAGGTAGCATGCTTTCAAAATTCGAATGTCCCTTGCAACATTCAAATTAAACAAAATATTTATTGTTTATTAAATTAACTTTTCAAAATATATTATACTATGCATGTTACGCTTCGCAAAGTAGTTGATGCAGTTCTTACCTTGATGTCATCCATGTGTTCAGTTCCTTTCAGAATCATTATCAGCTACTGTAAAGAAGGGAAAAAATTCATGTAACTCTGTCTACAGTTTACAATCTTCTGATTAGTTTCATCCCAATCATCCGAACCATTTTCACGTCAATGTTTGTAATGACGTCGACAGCGTCTGCATGAAACATCATTGATTGACATCTTACTGTGGAGAGGTAAGATGTACCAAAAATCATCTACGAAAGAAGCAGCGTACGTAGATAAAATTCCTGGTGATAAACACTGAATCAGGAGTTTTGGCATCTGTTGTAGGGTTCTATGTTTATTGAATATCGTAATAGCCTCGCTTACTTGAGTGCGGCAAGTAATATTCAGCGTATTAGCTTCGCTGGTGGGCGAGCAGAATGCACATTCATAGTTTTGTTTGTTATCAAGACGATTGCCTGTAACCGCGTAATCTTCTTCTTTCCGTTCCATAGTGTACGGTGTAGAAACACACATTAATGATCATGATGAAGGGCTGTCCTTATATATAGTCTTATAAGAATATTCGTTAGTGGGTGTTAAGTGACATCATTCATATGAATAATAAGACAATATGCCGTTGTGTTATCAGGAACATTTTCATATGTTTCAAATTCTAAACCAATATCGACAGGAGATGCTTTTATAGATTCTTCGTGATAAGAGCAGTCTATAACTACAATCGATGCTTAATTTTTAAATTCTTCAGGCAAAAATAGCGGAAGATCTTCTTCCTGATAATAGGATGATCGGAATTTTTTAAAAACATGCCATAGAGCACATTTATTTTTCTCAAAATTAATGTCCATGTTTCCGTATGGGTATTTAATTCCGTTGAGATATAGTCTAATATTTCTTAATTTACAGTGATTAAACTGTGAGCTATCTTTTTTCATTGTTCAATTTACGATGGGTTTGAAACCCACAAATAGTATACAAAGGCTTTTCATTAAAGGGTGACGTTTTAACACCCCAGCTATGCTGGTTTGTATGTGGTAACACGGAATACTCGTGCAGATCCCAACTTCGAAAACGTATAGGTAATTGTCTATCATTTTCTACAATCTACAACAATCGAAGTTTTCTCGATCAGATAATGTTACATAAGGAATCCTCCGTAATATGCGATGAAGAGTGATTTTCGAGTCAACTGGTGATTCTGCTGCTTTAAGAGATTTGTAATCACTTCTATCACGGATCAGAATTACCTCTTGTTTTGCGTTGATTATAATACATTTAAAATTATCAGCAAATACGAGAATATGTTTTAATGGTAACATACCAGATAAAGTAGAGTCCTTGTTAATCATCCAGTTGTTATTAGCTTTCGGAAACCACCCTGCCATCCGTAAAAGTTTACTTTCATCATCACTATAAGAAGGGTAGAGTTTCATTGCACTTGCAATACCAATATTCTTCGAGCTATCTATTTCCACATTATTTACTTCATAACGCGCTTCAGAAAAGAGAAAAGCTAGACCATGGTTATTTAGTTAAGGATGTGCATGATGCTCTGCAATCTTCCTTATCTATGCGTCCTCCATTATAGGAGTAGCTTTCGTGTGGTAGTGTGTATAAATCTAGCTGATTAATGATAAAGCGAATTTCATCATTTTTATTGAGTCCAAACGTAAAAGGTTGATAAGAATGAAGCTCACTTCGTACTACACCTTCATGAGTTTCTACTGTGTTCGTCTAGCATTTATTTTATTCCATTTTGTTTTAGTAGCGTATGACCTAAATCTTGGAGTGTCTGCTTATGGTCATCTGTTAACTCGTTTTGTCTTCGCAAACATGTAGTATGTCTCCTGAATGTACACTGTGTTTTATTTTTTTCATACTGGTTTAAGATTAAGATTGTAAGCTACGTACGTGTGTCGATCTAAATTAATGAGCTGATTATGTTTATTCACAAGTCTAAGTGTGATGCTACTATAATGTGTTTTACAGACACAGGATGATAAAGAATTACTGACGGTTTCTCACGAATGGAATAAACACCTTCCTCTGTAATAATAAAGTCATGAAGGAAGTGTGAAGTTTGTTGATTATTATACAAGTCTGTAATAATATCACAAGTGATGTTTACATGATTATCATCGAAGAGTGTTACAGGTTGATCATACTCATAACGTACGTTCGGTATGAGCCCTCTTGGTGAAAATCCAAGTAATGGTACAATCGAATCAGGTTGTGATTTGAAGTCGATCTTCAATGAAGACTCAATAATACACATATATGTGATGTTGATCACAGGAATTGATAACTTGTAATTATTATTACTGAAACTCTCATCACTAAACTGTTCAATTAACGTACTTTCAATGTAGTCTTGAATATAATCTACTGAATAACTGCCTGACGGTAGCGTTAGCACATACTCATCGTAACAGAACTTGTTTACGCTATCACGCACATTATAGATTTTATTTTACCTTTCAAACGACACAAGTCCAAGACTATGTGGCTTATGACCGAGTTCGATCGGTGGATTAAAGTAGACGGTTGTTTCAGGTCCTTTTCCGCGTACAGCGAACATTCTCACACCGTTGATCATCACGGACACACTGATGCTCTTTGTCTTCCGTCTGAGTTTGATATAAGAACATAAGATGTAATCGCCCGTACATGCGTGTATTACAGTTTTGCACACGGTTTTTATTGTAAACAATGTCTGCACTGCTTCCGAAATAACGTATGAGCTCAAATGAAGGAGGTAAGTCTCCATAGCTATCGAAATGCCATACTTTACAGTTACGTTTTACGTAGGCAACGTAATGACTCCCAGGTCCGCTCCTGTTGTCTAAGTTAATTATAGCACTCTCACGTTCATGTGGCCATGCTGGTAGTTGATCGCGCATTACACGCCGCGAAAATAATGAATTCCAAGTTGTTTACCAAAGGAAAATTTCTCGTAGGTTAGGGCTCAATGTGGCAGTGCATTCAGTAGACGTATTTTGGTGATAAGTAGATGACAAGCCCTTTTTTGTATGTCGCTAGCTTAATGTGTACGCCTATGCTCCGTAATTCCATTGCCTCCATTGTCTTATTATGGCGTTCTTTCTGTTTCAACTGTTGCTTCTACAGCGTTATTCCTACAGCAGTAGCACTACCGAGCTAAGACCGTAAAGCTGCTAGTTCAGGAAACAGCGCAGGAAGAAATCCTCCTCGTTTCGGTACAGGAATAATTTATTCGTGCACGTTTACAAAAAAATTGCTGTAGGCTTTCGAGAAATTCCGGCTCTTGCTGCGGATAGTGCCTTAGTAATGGCTACTCGCGGATTATATCCGCCTCGAGTAGCTCTTCGTGCAGCCTTTACAACTACCTTCCATTCAACAGTTTTGGTTTTCTACTCCTTAACGTTTGGATATCGTTGTTTCAGCATTCTGTACACGACTTCATTCGTCAAGAGTCATTTATTAACTGACAGTTACAAGTTGTTTAATTTGATCTATATCTATGGGCTACTGTATTACTCGGTTACCGTGAAGATTATAAAGCAGCAAGACACGCTACCTGTTAGTGACATAGTGCCACATCTTTTAACTGGTTCTAGTACTACAAAAAGACGTCATGGAACATTGTATCGTTTCACTATTCGATGTATCGTAACTGGCCCATCGGGATGCAGGAAGACAAATCTTTTACTCACACTCATTACCTATTTAATTGGCATACGCTTCGAGAATATTTACGTTCTCCGAAAGTCACCCTATCTACCACTATATACTATTCAACAAATTGTAATGCACGATCTGATTAAAGCTCGTTTGAAGTATTTTCAATTTAATGCACATGAGCAATCACCATCACCGAATGATGTGCTTCCCAATTCTCGTTTGATCTTTGACGATGTCGCTACAAAACAGCAAACCGTTATTCGAGCATACTTTAGTATGGGATGATATATATTGCACCTGCCCACCTCCTGAGTCCCAGACTAGCATTATCTCAGGGGTGATCAGTTCGAAAACGATAAACAAATTTATATAAAGATAATCAAATATATATATATCGGTGCATCAAATGAACACAGGGATGAACGGGGCATGAACATTTAAGGTTACGGGGAACGACTCATTCATGGATACAAATTTTTGACTCCACAATAGGACTGGGAAGTGACAACTTAAATTCCATGGGCATACTGGACTAACTACAATGAAAAGATATTGAAGCTGTTTCCTATTGAAATTGCAATGAGGAGCAATTTATTCACTTATTTTGCATACTACACATGATGACAATTTTACATTGGGACACTTTCATCCTGAAAAATAAATGACATAATACTTGGATTTTACCTCACTACTCTGGTAGTGTAAAACATCTGGTGAATTCGCCCCAATTGGTTACTGGGGATCGAATTCACATCCGTATGATTGGACGTTTCACCGCTGGAGATCTTCTTTCGGGGACGAAGGCACGACGTCTCCTCGTTCCGTTTGGACATGAGACACTTCCGGTATGTACATTCTGGTGAGCCGGACACCCACCGTGAAAAATGTTATCGCCTCGAAAAAACGGGAATTTATCATACGGACAAACTCTAGCCTATTATTTCCAGATTCACAAACACACCAGGTAGAGTTCATTAACTCAAAAGCTACTTTAATATTTACACTTGTCAATACGACAAGACGTACGGAAAGGTTCATTACTCTGCTCTGACCATGAAAACATGTGCCGTCCGTGGGTTATTTACGTATCTACCGCTATCTCCCCGTGAAAACCCAACATCTGGTTCGGAGTAGTTCGACACAGGATGACTGTCCCTAGCATATCCTCCTATTATTATTAGATAATATCATTACCATTCTTTATCTGATCATTAGCATATTCTTTGACTACCATCAATTAATTTTATTATTATCATTAATTTTAATTATAATCCAATTTTTGATTATTATCATTTGTCATCCGGGATGATTATATGCCAACCCTTGCCGACGTTTCAAACGAAGGGTCGTTCTTCCTACTAATTTATCCGCACAATATAATGATCAGCTTCCTCATAAATATTTATTATTATTATTATTATTATTATTATATTATTATTATTAATAGTGGAAATCGTGATTATCGTAACCCGTAATCATCCTTGATATAATACTCCAACTTCTCGCTCTTATTATTTTCATCAAAAAAATAAAATAAAAAAAGTACCTTCATTGGTTATTCTTCTTCTCCTTCTTCAAATATTTTATTTATTATTATTATTAGTTAAAAATCTCAAATCTTTCATTTCTTCTCCCAACATCATTATTATGTCCAAAATATAAAAAAATTAATTCTTCAAAAAAATAGCTTAGTTTTTATTATTATTATTATTTAAAAAAAACTTAATTTCGCCTGTTACACGGTAGTTCACTCTTAATATGTTTAACGCATAACCCCTTTTACGATTCCGATTTATCTTGGCACTAAGCACTTGATTTAAGACAAGATTCACTTCGAGTATGATTATTGTTATTATTATTATTAAAAATGGAAAGATGATATTTTAATTTCCACTCTTTAGAATTTAGTCACATATGTTAAATCCCGTTATGAACCACTAAGATCTGCTTTATATTAGTCGGGACAACACGGTATTCGGGACCGTACCTTCAACTTCGTACTGCCGTTAATTTTATATGGGGACACCTGTCCTCCCAAGACACATCTCACAACCTATGGCACATCGCGGCTGGGCAAATACCTCCAATGCCGGCGATTGCTAAACTATTCCTTTAAATTTGAAGTCCATTTCCTTTCATCGGAACTCTTCAAACATTTAATTCATAAAATAATCCTCGGTGCGTGGATTCTACCACTAATAACACCGGCATATGCATTTATATCATCTTAGGCCTTGAGATTCATCTATTTCATCATTACAAACAATACGGCTCAATATATTTCACGCCGGATATTCGTCCCTCATGACTTCCAACTCTAAATATGGGCTCAAATCATACTGGGCTTTTAGCATATCGTGACCATTCTAATTCACGTGCCTATATCGCTTTTAAACAAAATTTTAATGGTTAAATTAAAGTCCAAAAACGTAAAATCAAATATTTACGTAAAATCAAGCTGACTACGCGAATGAAAGTCTTTAACGCTACATGTCATCTCCACTTTGATTATTATATTTGCACTGGCTAACTCGCGAAGCACCGTCATTATTATTATTATACTTTAACTTGCACACGCCCAAATATTATTATTATTATTTTACTTTCCTTTGTCGACTCACAAACATGATTATTATTAGTATTTTAATGACCTTCCGTACGCAACACAAATCTTCCATACTCTGGCTCTTTCATAATCTGGCTGTCTAATAGAAATTATTCCTAATTAAAATACAAATGATCACCGCAGTAAATGAAATTCAAATAAATGGGTTAGCACAAAAAAAGGGAAATTAACACTTGAATTGAACTTAATTCAAAGTATTACAAACAGCATGCATTAATTGAAAGAAATATATCCCATATTTACATTATATACAACAAACAAATACTCAAATTAATTAATGTAACCCATTATTACGTTAATATAAATTAGTTCGTCCGTCTAACAAAAAAATAAAATCATGGACTCGGGAAGCGGACCATGTTAAGTAACCATAATTAATTTACACTGAACCCCGTTTAGTCGCGATAACATCCCCCAATATCAAAATTGTGTACTCATTCCTATGTAGAATTCCATTGTCTCGTAGCGGATGAAATATAGGCCTTACGGCCCCATGGTGATCTACTCGTCCATCATGTCGCACAATACAAATTTAACACAATAAAACACTTCTGGGTGACTACCCATGATTAATACCTTATTACACTATTTTACACAGGAATACTAATAACAAAAAAAACACTTATAGGTGCTCCTAGACCCCTGACACTCGCACAATATAATCTTCATATACGCCCGAAACACACGTCGTGGCACATTACGACGAAATATCGTTCATTTGAACCGGCGCGTATCGCGTCTTCAACCGGCACTTCCTGGTTTATTTCTAAGCCGTCTTGATAATCGCCTAGCTCCTATGGTTCACTGCTCGGATAGTTATTTACCGTCTATCTTGAGGTGTTTACTTCAGGCTCCGCACACTGCCTTCCAAAGGTACTATCGGCGTTCCGTTAGTTATTTATTATTTAAACACATGACATTCATTAAATTCAACATTATACTGATTATACACACTCGGTACTATTGATAATTTCACTGTTCGTATTCATTCTCCTAATAATTCGCGTACTTTCAGCTCTAACTGACTTCGAATGCGTCCCGAGGTACTGACTTACAGAGTCAACGTGTCAGAGTCTCAACTACTCCATTACAACTGACACGACTGGTGACCGATAACGACTGGTGACTGGTAAGAACTGAGTGATGTGAGGTTCGCTACTGGACTTTTATGGACGATATGATTTCCCGCCGGGGTCATCCGCGGTCAACTGCTGGAGAGGGGGTTGGTTATCCTAAATCGGCATACGCAGGCGGATTTGGATCTCTTGCTTTATCCTACTTAATACACTGGCGATACACATTCATGTGTCGTATTCTGAACTCCTATCGTTCGGTGATCATGGAAATATCACTTAATTTCTGTCCTCCACCTTTCGCGCGCTAACTCGGCGTCCCTGATGGCGTGCTCATCTCGACCAATGGCGAGATAGCGTGGGTCATTTCCACGAATTCATTATTTTAATTTATTACGATTACAATTATTCAACATGGGAACGATATCACAAAAATCCCCTCTATTCAATTATGTGGTTGGAATAATTTAATTATTGTTATCGGAGAAGCTAACTGGAGTTCACTCTGAGTTTTTCTTATGTTGGTTTATCTGCGGGCCTGTGATATATTTTCTCATTGGTCAACACCGCTTCGGTTAGTTTGAAATCTCTTCCTTGTAACGTTGACAACACCAAATGCCTCGGGCGTGGAAAAACTGGCACGTCACATTCTCGGTATTGGTGACACATCTGCTCGGCCTTGGTCCGAAATATATACTCTTCTACTTCCTGGTAGTCATTATTCTGTTGTTGTGAGCTCTAGATTTAATCCTCTTATCTTCTGACCAAGAAACATTTTCCCCTTAATGACAAGCTTACTGTGGCGACTGGGAGTCGCGATATGTCTAGGTTATGTTGAAACTCTACCGTCCACACAAAACTGACACTGTATTTAATTTAATATTTCTATGTATCTGTATTTCTCATATCAAAATCAAATCATGAAACTAGGGCCTATCTCATCAGGGTACAATATATGTAGATTGCTTCTATTTATGTCAAACCTATTCTCGTGTGCCTAAGCAGTTGATAGGCGACAACGCAAATGTTATTGTGCTTTTTAGACAAGATGAGCGCAACATGCGTCATTAGTATGATGATCATGTTGACACTGATTTGACATTTAATGACTTTAAACGTATTTGTGCTACATGTCGGTCATCGCATCGTTACGGCTTTTTATTTATAAAGAAAGGGATGTTTATTATGGATGGTATCGCATAGGTTTTGATCATTTTATATGCATCAACACAGAGTTACAGTCTCCACTTGATCAAAAACCGTCATCATGACAACATCCGGCAAAGAGAGGTTACACAATATATTTTCAGTGCTCGAAACAATATTTGAGGAAAATTTAAAGAGCTTAGCGGACATTGATTTACTTTTTAAAACGCTACTAGGTACACCATTGAAAGAAATATTTAATTCTACTTCACTGCGAAAGTCTACTACAAGTTCTATTTCTATGCAAACAACTCATGATAAAGAGAATCAAGTACAAGAAAAGCCTGAAGAAGAAGAAGAAGAAGAAGAGAAGCAGGACGAGGAAGAGAAGCAGGATATAGGGATGAAGAAGGGAATGAAGAAGACCTTAGCGTTACTTCACCACTTACGCGAGTTAAGTGTCTAACTACAGTTATTATTGCTGAAACACCTACTACCTCAACACAAGATCCATCTTGTTTGTCTGAGGTTATGATCACACCGGAGTATGGTAATCATTTAAGGACTTTTATTCAAAATACCTATGGATCACTCTTTGCTCCTTATGCACAAAAACACTTTACAGGACAAACTGACACAACCTACGGCATTCGCTATGCAGACGACTTTTCTGGATATGTAATGCAGATGTTAAGATTAATGGTAAGTCTCGTCGTAAAAGGTGTTACCTATAAACCTACCAAAGTTCTCTTAGAACTTCCTTTCTCACGTATACCTGACAAGGATATAATTCCACAAGATGATTCTGAAAAATATATAGCAATATTTTGTTACTGACGCAACACGGGCTAATTACAAGAGGACAGAAGCTGTAAATGCAAATAAGTGTCGCAAGTATCGAGAGTTTAATTCTAAGCTGTTTCCTTCACTGCAACAGATTGCGCGTGGTCTTTATGTTACCTACAAACGTTTGTTGCCGTCTGTAAGAAACTGGAATTACCCTAACTTACTCGTAGAACGATTACAACTTCTAGGAGCTTCGCAAAATGTTGGTCACACAGGTCTTGAATCATAAATTCTAGAAATGGAGAAAGAATTACGTCATGCGGGTATTATTCAGTAATTGCTCGCCAAGGTAAGACCTCACTCGTAAAGATAAGCATCGCAAACCAGTTCGTCGCACCTACTACCGCAGACGCTTTATTACACGCGGACAAGATGATCTCTGGCAAGCAGATATAGTAGAAATGATTCCATATGCCTCTAGGAATAACGATATATATAAGGCTAATTTAGGAATGAACTCGATGGATGAAGCTGTACGCGTAAACCGGCTTCGATGGTGGGGTCATGTGATGCGAATGGAGGAGGATAGGTTACCTAGGAGAATAATGGACTCTGCTATGGAGGGTAAGAGAAGTAGATGGAGACCAAGACGAAGATGGTCAGACTCGGTTTCTAACGATTTAAAGATAAGAGGTATAGAACTGAATGAGGCCACAGCACTAGTTGCAAATCGAGGATTGTGGCGACGTTTAGTAAATTCTCAGAGGCTTGCAGACTGAACGCTGAAAGGCATAACAGTCCATAATGATAATGTATGTATGTATATATATATATATATATATATATATATATATATATATACATTCTTCTTTCTTCAAGTAAATCTGTTCTTTCTTACATAGAATATTTCTACTGTCTTCGCTGTTTAATACCACCACCCGGTCACAGTTTTCCTCTCTTTGCACTGGCAACGACAGGCACTTCTATCTTCTCAGCAATTGTAGCATTAGGTGACGTCACACGATGCATAACTTTACGAAGCACACTTTCATCAGCTACACGTCTTATTTCAGGTTTCTTTTGACGATAAGCAATGTCATGCCCTTTGCAGGACGCATCCAACATCTTAATACCAGGATCACTGCGTACCAAGCGGACGTCAAGTCGAGTTCCTGGGCCACAGTATTGGTAACTAGGAAGATGGAGCTTGAAAGGAAAAGATCAATCGCCTTATTGATGAGTCCATGCCCAGCGTGCTTCTTCAAATTTCTCCCAGCACGTTCTTTCACCTTTTTATGCGACAGCTTGCTTATTCCTTTCGGAGTCATGGTAAGTGTTTGTAAGCTAAGACAACTCGTTAGTTTTAGGTCCGTGATACAGTTTAATGAGCTGACATGTACGGCACTGTACAACCGGAGGTCTCTTGCCTATACTCACTTGTTCATGATATAAACTACACATTTGAAGCTCCGAAAAAACAGGATCTTCGGTCCACTCACGAGGCAACTTATCCCAGATCTTCTTTACGGCATTCGCAGCTGCATTGACCAAAAATGCCTTTAGTAATGCATTCAACTCTTCTTTAGTAAAATTGTTTAGTTTCTTTTTGCAAGCATAAATCTTTAACGATAGCCTTTTCAACTGCGTTACACTTAGTATCATATAGAAAAGACATGATGTCTTTACTCTACAAATGTTTCTTTCACACTCTCGTCATTTCGACACTGCAATTTGCGTACGCTCTTCACCTCCCGGCATGCACTGCGACAAAGCCAATCAAAGAGCATGCATAAATCGCATGAAGACTGTTTAATTGTTTCTTCACTGTGAACCTCGGGAAGTGTTTTGTATGATGGACATACTAATTCATGCACATCGATAATTTTACGTGTTGATGGTAGTTACTCACGCAACCATTCCTTCTTTTCACAACCCTTTAGAAACAAGATCTGCTCTTGAAAAATGAGCTTTCCTCATCATAGCTAGAAAGCGATATGTTATTCCCTTTACTTCCCACTGCGTATCCAAATTTTTTCTAACCATTGTGTTTGCTTTTTGTCTTCATCTGTTTGCATACAGTAAGGGAAAGGGGGGCTAAACTCTTAACTGACGAGTTTTGGCGTCCACAACACAGTGCAATCCAACACTGCCACCATTTTGAACACAAATTGGTTTCCGTACACTTTAAAGCCTTGTACATCAACTATTTATGTTCTTGTAATGATGGAATAAAGCGCTCTACTCTCTATCACAGTATCTGATAGAATAAAGGAAATATTCTCACTTACAGCATATATAATGGGCTTGAGTTTACTAGAGATTGACCTTTATAATGAACAAGTCTAAACATGCATAACCATATCGACGTGATCGCTGCATATTAAAAAACAAGACCTTAGTATGACACATGCTCAGTACCGCGAGTAAAGAACTATCCACATAAGGTACGTAGAATGTGTTTGATTTGCAGACCTGTTACAAAATTTGAAAAGTGGTACAAGGCCTGAAAAGTGTGCTCAACTCTTGAACAGGTGCTCAACTAAGTAGAGATGCGTTTTAGTAGGAAGAGGAGGATGACGAAAAGGAGGAAGTCAAAGTCTATGCGGAGGAGGATGAGGAGGTAGATATAAGCTGCTAGTTCTATAAGGAAGATAGAACTCTCTCTGTTAGAAGGAGGATATTCAGATAGATAAGATAAGGAAGTAAAAGGAAATGCATAGTATATAGAGCGTGAAATACAAAAGTTACGTGTAACATGCTATATCTTACATAAGAAAGATTTTAAAGGAAGTGAGTTAACACACGTATTCACGTCACAATCAGCTCTACTTTTAACAGAGGACAGTTGTTGTTGTTATTCTGCTACCTCAGTAAGTTGTTGTAAGAGCGCACTGTTATGTCTCTAGCAGGAGATTTTACAGTAACTCACGAAGACGCAGCGAGTGTGCGCTGATATGTCTCCCCTCCCCCACACAGCTGAGCCAGGATCGAACTTACAATGTTCGTGACGGAAGGCCAGCGTCTGAACAGTCTGAGGCACTCGGCCCGTGGGAAGGTAAGGGGGTGGTGGTATACAATTTCTAATTACTATATTTTGTGCCCAAAAATGCGTTGATTAAATTCCAATCCTCTCCGCAGTGCTCATATGGAATGAGGGCATATAACGCTGTTGATGGTGATTTGTCCGTCGGATGGAGCAGACCTCTCGATCCTATTCGACAGGAGAAGGCTATGTGCTACTACCGCGTTTTACCCTCTCCGTTCCTACTATCATATATCATGTCATTCATTTCATCTTATCTTCCCTGATGAGTTTGGCGCCAGGGAGGACATCCTGTTATTAAAAATATCCATCTTAACAGATTCACCCCACCACAAACCCAACACCGTAGAGAAACGGGACAAGGAATGGACACGCGTTAAGCTGTAACGTCATGCAACCTTAGCCAGTAGTCCGCATTTGATACCTGCCACGCTGTGACGTTACAGCTCTATCAGGAGAAGGCCTGCGCGTTCGGTTATGTAAAGATGAGCATGAATTTTAAATCGCCCGCGCTTATTACGTCACAGCTCCGGCACTCCTCCATGGGGAGACGGGCAAAGAGCCCTTGTGTGAGTTTAGGTTACCGTTAGTCCCCAAGGTTAGGTTAACATACGTTTTAACCACACCTACAAGTCACCTAACCAGTTCGGCTCCTCCAGGGGTATCCCGTCTGAGGTTAGCGTTCCTCGTAGCTAGGTCAGGTTAACACGTCATCGTGGCATCATAACCTCAACTACCAGTCACCTAAATGATTGGACTCACCCAAGGGGAGCCACTAAATAGCCTGTGTGAGGTTAGGCTAACGTTCGTGCGCGAGGTTAGGTTAACACTTCATAATGACGTCTTAACCTCATCTGCAGGTCACCTACCCGATTTGTGGCTCCTTCAAGCGCGCCCGGTCTATTTGGCTTCTCCAAAGTGGCATGTAAGGTTAGCATTTCCCTCGTATGTAAGGGTATGGCGTCATAACCTCGCCTAGGATCAAAAGCACCCCAGACCATTCCCCGACCACTTAGGCAGCTACAATGCAACCTATGAAGTTAGGGTTGCTCTCGTAAGCAAAGTTATGACGTTATTCTGCTTCTTAACCTCACCGGGAGGTCATTGAGCTCGGGTACGAAACCCCATAGGTACAATTCTTGTTGTCAAGAACCCTATAGGTATACTACTATACACAGTGACCTCGTGGGAGTATGCTGACTCCGCACCCATTGTATAAGATCATACTTAGCCCTTCCCAGCTTTTTGAATGACAGCAGAAAACTCTTTTACCATCGATAACCGAAAGATATCAAAACACGGTTAACTTAATTTGATTTTTAATGTCCGACCACACTTCATTTCAACCAATTGCTCCTCTTCTTGCTGCCTGAATTAAGTATCTAAACTGTCCGGCTACTATATGAAAGTGTTCCTGACCCATCTATGCATGTCAGATTATAACCAAGTGAAGTACTTGTTAAATTAATGTAGCTGGAATATTAAAGTCAGAAATCAGTGGCATAATATCTTAAAGCTTGCATTTTTTTAGCCTGTAACTGAGATAAGTGGGTAAATTTATCAATAGGCCCTACTACCTTTCAAATGAGGTGTTATGCATTTTCGTGAAACTCATCATAGTGTCGGGGAACCCAAGTTAGGGAATCACTGCATTAACTGGTCCTCATGCAGACTAACCCAAATTAATTTTTTTGTGTAAATGTTTTATTCTCGGGAGTATCTTGATATTTTCCTGTTACTATGTTCAATCGTCGCTCTGTTTATTGTGAGGGAATAATTTTCCATTTTATTACCTCAATGATTATATTCACTAATATCATTTTTTCCTTGGTTCTAAACTAATATTAACCGAGTATGTACTGTGAGAAAAAATGTGACGCATTAAAAATTATAGCTGGTAATTGGTATTGCCCTCTTTTAGCTGTTTATTCTATTGCTGATAGAGGTACACGCCGCAGGGAAGGTAAATTGCCTTAGTTACTTGCAAAATTCAGAGCACGACTGTGCAAACACCATGATACTCATTAGGCGGCAATGAAATTAGCCTTATTAACGAGACGGGAACGTGCGCGGTTGCTTTTAGAAAGCTGTATGAAGAGAAAGGAGTTAGGGAAACATAGAAGTAGAAAGTAGGTGATTATTTTTACACTAACAAATAACGGCTTGGAAGTGTTGCTACGAATGCAATCTCATTTAAAAGATTGTATACACACACCAGTGCATCCCCGAGGCAATTTCTTTAACAACCTGTGCCAGCAGTGTAATAAAGTGAGGATGAAAACAAAATAATATTTGTAATTATCCTGACTATATTTTTTGTCTGCTAACTGCTGGGAATTCTTTCCAAATGATTCTGCGAGTTGCTTTTAAACACAATCTGTAAAATTCAGAATGCAGCTCTCCTTAATTTGGATATTCAAGTGCAGTACATCTGAAACCAATATATCAAGCGTCTAAGTAATTAGCAATTAAGATTTCAATTTGGAAAATAGTAATAAGCGAGTTGGTTTTGTGGTAAAAGTCGTGTAGGTGTCGGCTTTTATTCGTTAGGCAACGGGTTCAAAACCCACAGTCATAGACCTGAAAATGGTTTTATGTTGTTTCCTACCAGGCAAATACCGAAACTATACGATAATTGAGGCTTCCCAGTCATAACCCTATCATATCGCAACGTTGCCGAGAGCTTTGCATGCATTAGAGTGATGTTAAAGTTCTAATAAATAAACAATGAAAACGGTCGATACTTCATGTTAGTTACCATCCTAGCACCTTCCTAGTGTCAAAGTGGTAGGCTACCTATAGTCACTACTGTAACAGCTTAAAATTAGACTGAAACTGACCCACTTGCTCAGTTACGCTTACTGAGGCCGTGTGTATCCCACTGCAGTCTTCGAAACCAGATATAAATTCCTACCACAGCTCAGGCGAACTGGGCGTGAGCCTGGATAGCGACGGTGTTCTCGTGCTGGAAATGCATGCTCCTTACGTTTTTCACAATAAAGCAGAGCCATCTTCGAAGAAATCATGAAGGCTTAAGGAGGAGTGGATGCCAAATATTTCCATTTCTCCTAACCTCGCCACCATGTGAGATAATGATTCGGCCAATGCCCCGGCTCCTTGGCCTCAATTTTAACCAGAGTGAATCACTGGGGCTATGCGTCTCTTCAGAATCGGAAGTCTCTTTGTATAAATTTCCTGATTTGCTCTAGTGTGATCTAAGCCACACCCTTCGAAATGAACCAAATGTGCCTTTACCACCTTGACTAGGCAGCTTTCAGGCTTCCGCAAATACTTACGTTTATAGTAAAGGAAATAACTTCTGAAAGGGTCAGTATTACGGATGAAAACTTCAATATATATCATGTTTACATTAACATTCTTCTACCAAATGCCACGTCATCAGAAAAAATCTGAATATCAAACATATTACTTATGTTGATTTCTTTTGTCGTAAATAGTGACATTCTGCACTTTGTGAACGTTTTTGTATGATTATTTGTATGGACGTATGTTGAGTAATCCGCAGGAAGATTGTTGTATCTCCAATAGACGATCATCAGCAGTCATAGAACTGAGCTTAAATGAAGACTTGTATAAAACGGAGACAAAAGCAGATTGCTAGAAAGTAGACCAAGTTCATGCCGAAGGGTATTTTTTATAGTACTGGGTATAAGGTTGTGATGGAAATACCACAACCTTAAACAGTAGTAGACGATTCATTCCAAATTTTATATAATAATGCGAGATATAATGGCGGAAATACATTGCTGCACTGTGACTACCTGTAACTTTATTCGCGATTCAGTCTAGATTAAATTCATGATCAACAATACAGATCAAACTAATCAATAGACAGACTACTGAGGTTGCCTAGTGCCACATCCATATACGGTGCACCTTCCTCGGGCACCCATACAAGCCAGTATTCTTGCATGTATACAGTCGTGCAGGTGACAAATATCATTCTGCAAAATAATGTTCTAAGCCTCTTGAACCTATTGCAATTTTGTAAGTGTTGTAGCTGACCGAACAGACTGGATCAGATGTAATCCAATCACGTCCAAATTTTGTTCAATGGGAGAGAGATCGGGTGATCGTGCTGGTCAGGACAGTTCTTGAACACCACGAAGAACACCTCGTGTATTAGCAGTAGTGTGTGGACAACATTTATCGTGCTGAAACAGTACGTTACCTTCCTGGTGTAGAAATGGCGCTGGACGTGTCGAACAATGTCCTATATGTAGCGGGTACGGGCCCTCCACGAAAGCCAAAGGTGAACGGGAATTGTGAACGCCCTGCACCAGGCTGCCAGAAGTTCAGCTTGTATTTCGTGGGAGAACACACTCTCCAAGGTGACGACGTCGTACACGTAAACGGCCATCACTTGCATGACGGCAGAACCTGCTCCCATCGCCAAACACAACAGAGGGCCATTCCGTTCTCTGGGGGGTCCTTGGCCAACACCACAGAATGCCTTTCCGTTCTCTATGCGGTTCTTGTCCGACATCACAGGAGGCGTGAGTGATGGGGCTGTGACGGATGAAGCCGATCCAAAGACAAACGTGTTCGTAGTACTGCTGCAAGTAGATTGTTCCCAATGGTTCGTGTGCATGCCCCTGGATCCTTTTTCACTCGGATCTCGTACGTGGATGCGTTACAATCTGCCAGTCATGCCCTAACATTACGTATATCTGGACGACGTTAGTACTACACGGTTGCAGTCGAACTGAACCTGATCTAAGAGTACGGGCATATTAAACTGACCACCCTTGAAACATCGCTCTCTACGGATGCATAGAGTCCAACGTGTGCAGTAATCCGCCAATATATCCATCCCACCTCGCGATGTCCCACGATGCGACGCCTCACAGACGGTTGCAATCTGCACAACAGGGGCAAGGAACAGTCTTCGTGGCATGCTTATAGCTTGATTGCTACTCACGTAAAGAACATCCAACGTCCAGGCGCACACAATAGTGAATGGTGCGTTGCTAGATCACTTACCTGTACGGTAACCACGTAGCACACGCAGCTATTTCCAGGGCACAGCGTTTAAAGGAATTATACGCCATGTTATACTTCCCTTCTGCCCGCCAAAAGCCGCCGACATTACTGGTGCACTCAATTATAATTTAGTTCCTCTGATGTTTCTTCTATTATTAGGCCAAAATCCCTGTCATGTGCTTTAAATGAATTTCCTCTAATAGGGAAAAGTGTGATATCCTGTAAAATCGTTTGCTTTTGGCTAATGCCGTGCAAATTCTAATCAGAGAGTGTTTCTTATTTTGGCCTATGCAACCTTCCTAGTAGAGATGTTCTCATGCTTCCTCAGGAGGATGTTGTTTAATGTAGTCTGGGATGAATGTACAAACGTAACTGACTCCTTTTACCCACGGACTTCGTGGTAAACATACATAAGAAATGTACGTGTCTTCACGTTATGAATATTGAATACACTCATGTTCATAAAAACAGAACACCTTGAAAGACTAGAGATACGAAGTTCATATTCACATAACATGTTCATTAGTATGTTCTGCATAAACGATTAGCATTTCAGTCACCTTGGTTCAGCATGTGTCCTGTTGCCTAGTAGGCACTGGGTCCTCCGTGGGCACTGATAACTTGTTCCATGCGTGATGTTATCGACGCGTATAAGGCACGAATGGCGTCCTGGGGTATTGCCATCCATGCTGCATTCGCCTGGTACTTCAGTTCATCTTTGGCGGTTGGCACTGGGTCACAGCGCGGCACCCGTCGTTTCACCATATCCCACACATTTTCAAATGTCGACAAGTCCAGTGATCGGGCGGGCCAGAGCAACAGCCTGGCATCCTGTGAAAATAAGAAGGCAAGTGCTCGTGCAGCAACATGTGGTCGCGCATTGTCCTGCTGAAATACGGCGCCTGGGGTGTCGTGCATAAAGGGAATGGCTGCGGGTGGCAGAATGTCATTAACGTAGGTCAAACTGGCCACTGCACTGGACACGCACCAACTTTGATCTGTGGTTCTACCCAATAGCACCCCACACCATAAGGCCTTGAGTTAGAGTCTTCTCCTGTCTGCGGGGAACCAAAATGTGGTCATCGTTTTCAAACAAACAGAACCTGGATTCGTCCGAAAACACTATCTGCTGCCATTCTTGTCCTCAGTGACGCCGTTCCATACACCATTGCATGTTTATGCACGTTATTCAAAGGTAGGTGGAGAAGTGTACGACGCGCCGGTAACCTAGGGCGTAATAAACGGCGACGGACTGTCACTCCTGATAATCTACGATGCATTACACTGTTCCATTTTTGCGCCATAGCCGAGTAGGTCGCAGATCTGCCCTTCAATGCCATTCGGATGAGTTGTTTATCTTCTCGGGGGGGGGGGGGTCTGGGTGGTTCGACCAGAACCATTTCGTCGTGTTCTACGGCCTTCTGTGAACATTTTTGTACACATCCGTTGCTCAGCGGACACACTTCGTCCCACACGATCAGCAATTTCCCGATGAATGCATCACGTTCTCTCATGCCAATAATGCGCCCTCTTTCAAACTCACTCAGTTGACGGTACGGTTCTCGCATACGTCTGCGAGGCGTCGTGCAAGTCTGCTCAAGTCATACTGATCTATTACCTTAGGTTTATAGTGGTTTTTATGAAGATGAGTGTACAAACACCTATAGTTACCGCAGATAGTGAATGTCTTGTACAGGGTTTCGGGATTGCTAGGTGCCAGGAGATTTCACTTTAGAGAGGTTTCAATTCCAGCAGTCGTGTCCTTTCTAAACTGAGTGGTACCTGCTGTTTAGTAGCCTCCGAGGCTCAGGCGGCAGCGCGCCGGCCACTCACCGCTGGATACCGTGGTTCAAATGCCGGTCACACCATATGAGAATTGTGCTGGAGAAAGCGAAGGTGGACAGGATTTTCTCCGGGGTACTCCGGTTTTCCCTTTCATATTTCATTTCAGCAACACTCTCCATTAACGTTCCATCTGTCAGTCATGTATCATTGCCCCGGGTGACAGGCTTCGGTAGCTGGCACAATTCCTATACTCGCCGCTAGATGGGGCTTCACTCATTCCATTCCTGACCCGGTCGAATGACTGGAAACAGTCTGTGGATTTCCATGTTCATTGTACCTGCTGTTTCTTCCATACAAGTAGACTTAGTTGAGCCATTTCAGTACAGAATCATTTATCCACCCTTTAGAGACCATTCTACATAAAAAGAAAAAAGTTCTTTTGAAAAACTTATTTGAGTCCTTTCTTAAATGACTGATTCAATTATTATTTCATCACATTTAGAAACGTGCATTTAGAATTAATTTAAGCATGTTGCGCACACTATACCGTCAAACTTCTACGACTCGAACATACACAACTCGAATTTTCGATATATCGAAGGAATTCGTTTCTGACAGAATCATGAATACTTTATATATTACATATATCTTCAATAATTCGAAGCTGTATTATTCGAATTATTTGCAAACAGATGTAAACAAAATTCTGCAACTCGAAGTTACGCAGAGCATTATGCTTATCCCAGCATATTGATAGTTCTTGCAGTTGGAACCTAAAATGAAGTTTCCTTCATATAGGTACAAGAATAAGCATTCTGTACATTTTTGTACGAGAGCATTCTTTGACTATCTACATTCCACATCATCTTAATGGTAATGAACGTTGCAACCTTAAGTAGCTGCGTTATTTTAGTACCTACCTTAAAACCCCTTTTAGGCTACTTCGCAACACTCTGCAAGATGTCCATGGCACGGGGTGGAATGTAATTTGGGAATTCCTGAACTACTAAATCAATCAAGCCCTGCTCAGAACATTAACTTCAGCGCCATGGAGAATAAACCTGTGCTGAAGAGTTCAAGTGCAAGTGAAAAACAGGTGTTTATTAAAGAAATGTATAAATATGCGAAAAAGACGACATAATACTAAAATTATATTAATATCAGAATAGTATTAAAATGCAGAGAAAAATCATATCATTGTTGACAAAAGTTAGGTAGTAAATAACGGTACGGCTCATATTTGTTGCGGAACCGAAGTAGTATTCACGTCCTTCTATACGTTGAATTTTCGATAATTCGAAGTATTTTTAGCCTCCATAAGTACTCCGAGATGTGAAAGTTCATTTGTATATTCTTTTTCCATCATCATTAGGGTGACGAAGAAACTGAACAGGATTAGTTGGATCAATATTAAACCCTAGAGCTTTCATCCTTTTCATGTTTCAACGATACTACAGTCACGTGACATCATCCAGTCCTCTTACAGCTTCCACTACTAAATTTACTTCTTCCTATCCTGACAGGCCATTAATGAAGACGTATCGTTAACACACTGACGTGAGGTCTAGGGCTTCACGTGCCACATCTATATTCGCATAACCCCATGTTCTTTTCTCCGTCCCATTTTATATATGCTTGATAATGTTTATTTCTTCCATTACAAGTGCAAACACTGAAGTTCCCAACTTCTGCTTAACGTCATTGATATTTGTTGGAATGGCTTAAAATGCTTGTTGTATCCAGTCTAGAAAGCCCAGAATAACGGCCGAGAGGATTCGTTGTGCTGACCACACGACACGTCATAATCTGCAAGCCCTCGGGCTGAGCAGCGGTCGCTTTGTAGGCCGTGGTCCTTCGAGGCTCTTACGCCATAGTGTTTGGTTTTGTTTGCTTCTTGTATATATCCTAGTTGCAACTATAGCATTTCGTGGAGGTGGATGAATGATCTTGGGTGAGCAAACCTGCAGCACACTGCGAATTTCTACAATGCTTCAAGATATGCTTTGGTGATGATTTTCTTCTGATTAAACTTTAGTGTACGTTGTAATACAACAAGGGGTACTCCAGAAGAAATTACTTTTCTAAGAGATCACTGGCATTTTGATTAAGCTAGGGGCTTTACGTCGCACCGACACAGATAGGTCTTATTGCGACGATGGGATAGGAAAGGCCTAGGATTTGGAAGGAAGCGGCCGTGGCCTTAATTAAGGTACAGCCTCAGCATTTGCCTGGTGTGAAAATGGGAAACTAAGGAAAACCATCTTCAGGGCTGCCGATAGTGGGATTCGAACCTACTATCTCCCGGATGTAAGCTCACAGCCGCGCGCATCTACGCGCACGCCCAACTCGCCCGGTATTTTGATTAAGAACGTTTTTATTTTTCAAAGTGTCCATCACTTCTTGCAACGAAGTCACATTTCTCTTAAATCGATGAACAGACTGCTGTTATCGTATTTGTTATCGTATCACTATATATCCTTCAGCCGCATGGGTGACGCAGCGCTGTATGGATGCTCCTGACGCACTGTTGGTGTCTTTGCACAGGATATGGATGCATAACATTCCTTCTCTCCGTCCTGCCAGCGTCACTTTCTCATACATGCTCCCTTTCTCAAGGCTGAAACAATATTGTAATAAGTCTATTTACTTCTACAAGGTGGAGTATAAGAAAATTTATCAAATATAACCATATATAAATTACAGAACCATATTACATACTGGGGATGTGAGGGTAACTGAAAGATGGATTTTTCAGTTCTATAAAAAAGCTTTTCCTCAAAACGATCACTGCAAATCAAACTCATATTATTTTGTCTTCACTTGTCATGTTTAAAAAGAACTGGCTGGTTAAACGGAAACCGAAAATCACCATGAAATTTATTGACATAATAAGGAATACACAACGATGTTTCGTCATTTCAAACAAGGTTAAATCGTATTAAAACTACTTGTGGAAACTTCAACCGCATCCAGACTTATGCTCGTTGTTACGATTCACTGCAGAGCAGCGGGGCATTATTACATTTAAGATATTTCACTAAATACAATGCAACAAACCACAACAAATCCATTAACTTACTACAATGATGTGAGTTACGCACTACGCGGCAAAGAAGGCGTCCAACAGCTTCCGCACTGGGGGAGCTATGCACAGTCCAGATGTTGTACTGTAAAAGTCAGTGAGCAGGACACGGCACAACGAGGTGAATGGTACCTCGCCATCTGCTGGGCCATGTCTATGAAAGGTTCATCAATTCACTCTTCGGGGCGTTGGAATTATTTTCTGCGAGGGAATTTTGCTTGAGAAATTCACTGTGACCACATAAATTATTGCTAGAAATATCCTGAAATGAAACATTATGTTTGATGTATTTATTTTTATTTAGTTTCTGAAATATCCGTCAATCACATGGTGAAATATGATGGTGTTCGATGGCGTCCACACCCACCTGACACTCCTCTATAGCCTCCTATCCTTCTACGCCGATCTGGCAAGGTGATGCGCCTTCCTACACTGGTTTATATCTAGCTTATCAGTAATATGTATATTTTCTATTACAAAACTGAACTCACATCGGTACGTTTAGTTGCTGTACAATATATTTATATTACCTGAAATACTGTTAGAATAGAGTGGTATACTCCCATCCCCCAGTTTAGGATCGTTTGAAACTGAATCATTTATTGCAATCCAGGATGTCTATTCCTTAGAGCTATTTATCTGTAATAGTCTTATAGTCCATTTCAGATGGGAATACGTTTAAGTTGCGGTCGTTTTTAGAAGTAAAGATAGTTTGGCCTGACGCAAGTGATATTTAGCGAACTGAAATTTTCTGTAGAGTACAACACGTTGAGTGTACAATATAACGCGACAAAATAGCAGCCCCTTGGTTGGACAAATCTGAGTAGTATTTTGAGGCCAAGACGCTTCCAATTTGGCCCGAAGTTAATGCGTAACTTATCCTTTTCTTTCCCTTCTGAATTTTCAGAAGAGTTTGTCGCTCATTCTGTTTAACCATCGTCCTAACCATAGATGTCACTTCAGTGTTACACCTTATTCAATCCTTACGTTCGACATTCTACACTATTTCCGCTGAGTGATTCTACACCGACCATCAAGTATAGAATTATAAGTTTAACATTCTAAATTTTTCTTCACTCCTTCATGGAAGTTCATCTTCCTTAATCCTTCACATCTTTGCAAGCTGACATCCTCACATGTTCTCCTCGACCAAGAGTAAACGGCTTTCACTATTTATAAAATTACTTTTGTTTGTTATTTAACTTTTCACGAACATGTCTTCAGCCATTGGGACAGGAAAGTGCTAGAGTTGCGAAGGAAGCGGACGGAGCATTAACTGTGGTACAGGCCTGGAATTTGCGTGGTGCGAAAATGGGAAACTTCGGGAAATAATCTGCAGGGCTTGAATCAATAATTTCCTGAATACAAGCTCCCAGTAACACGAGTCGTAACGAATAGCCAACTTAATCGGTATTTACCCAACGTATGTGGTGCTGTATCACCCGTCCACGTGGAGCAGACAGTTAAAGTTTGAGAATGCAATGTCATTCCTGGGTTAAACCAAATTACCTCTAGTTTCCTAATCATTTAAAGCACTACAAAGGATGTTGTTAAAAATCTTCTGACTTGTGAGCTTAAGTAAGAGAGGTTGAACCCAGCTATTCCTCTACTCGTCGCATTTCACTAGTTTATCGTGAACTGAGCTGATCAAAGTTCAGCAAGTGGATAGTTTCACATCATTGAATTGCAAATGAGCTCTTGCATTGTGGTCTAGTAACTCCAACAATCGTAATTGGAGACCCAACGGCTACTATTCATTTTAACGTAGTTCACCCTTAGAAACTTGGAAACTGTCATGAAATTAGAGAGTATTAAACAATGTTTAAGTTTAAAACTTCACCTGATGACTTACCTCATGGCGTCGTATATGGTGTTCTGTTATGAAACTATGATTCCTTGTATTTCAAGTAGGTCAGTAGAGCCAATCAGAAATAAAAAAAGGAAATGAGCAAGATAAATATACTTTGGGATTCCGCTGAACATCTGCCTGTAAATTATACCAACGCTACAAGCACACTTCTAAAACTATCTGCCTGAGTGTCAAACAAACTTTAGTAAAATTTAATATTCTTTTAAATGATTAGAGTTGCACTTTTCTGTGTCAGGTAGAACGGCCACCATGGTGCATTCATTTTGTTCGTGTTTAGTGTAGTTATAAGGCTGGAAGTGTATGTATGGGGAATAAGCAGCATCAGATGGCGAGTGTTCACTGAAAGACAAGGAGATGTCACGTACTCGTGCAAGACAACGTTATCAGCGGTTTCAAAGGGGCCTCATTGTTTGTCTCCCTTCGGCCGTTTGAACGAATCGCGCAGTACCCTGACTTGTAGGGCATTCACCTCTGACAGCGGCGCGATGTTGGATTGCATGGAAACGTGAGGGCAGGCATACTCGTCGTCAAGGTTCCGGTCGATCACGTCTGACCACCACAAGGGAAGATTGCCGTATTGTGAATCAAGCACATGGCAACACCTTCATATGTGCACCTGCCATCCGAGAACAAGTAATGTACTCTCTGTAATATTCTGTGTTATCTCGCACCATTGGTCGGAGACTAGCAGTAGCCGGAGTAGGGATTTACCGTCTCATGCGTACAACACAAACGGCTGCGTTTAGAGTGGTGGCGTGACCGGGAAGCGTGGACTGCTGATGAATGGCGCCACATTGTGTTCAACGATGAATCGCGGTTCTGCACTACCTCGGGTGACCATCGTCTGCGAGTGTGGCGGTGACCTGGGGACAGGTCCCATTTTTCCAATATTTTGGAGAGGCACAGCGGTGTTACTGCTGGTGTCATGGTGTGGAGAGCAATAGGGTATGACTTCAGTTCGCGGCTTGTAGTGATTGAAGGAACTGTTACGGCACGTCACGGACACCCTACGTCCTAATGTGTTATATCTCATGCGAGACTATCGTGACACCATTTTTCAACAGGACAATTCTCGCCTACTCGCGGCACGTGTCTCTTTGTACCATCTCTCTGCGTGATATTGATGTACTCCCATGGCCAGGAATATCCCCAGATCTGTCCCAGATAGAACATGTGTGGGACCAGCTCAGACGTCAACTACGTCTCAATGCCCATCCAGGATATCAAGGACCAGTTACAATAGTTGTGGGCCAGCTTGCATCAGGAGATAATACAATGGTTTGCACACCCTTCCCAACCGAATCGGTGCATGCATCCAGAACAGATAGTGATAGTCATAGTGGTAAGTGGGTTTGTACTGCCAAGTTCTTCGTAAATTTGACTGAATCACTGAAATAACAGCACATGCCCTCTCAACACGTACAGTTTCATTTCGTTTCCTCTTTCCCTTCTGGGTGCTTCAATATCTTTGTCAGGCAGTGTATTTGAGCTTGCATAGTTGAGGGCATTTGTCCCTGTCGTACACTTAACCAGCGTTTGCACATATTTAGTCATTTATAGAAATATAAAAAGTGCAAACATATTAAGTTTAAAGCAATTTTCACCGATATTATTACGCTAGGTGGTTGCAGTGGTGGTCGGTGGTGGTGGTGATAAAATGAGGTAATGATGATGCCGAGAATAATATATTTATTATAACAGTATTAGTAGCAGTATCTAACTGTGGAGGATGATGATGCTACAGTGCTAATCGCCTTACTGATTATTAAAAAATCTATAAAAAAGAAAAAAATCCGTAACCGAATGTGGTTTTGATCGCTGGACATATTCATTAATATAATTACATTATATTTGACATTTCAAATTATTTTTTGCCACCCTACCTTACCTTGTGGTGATGGGGCTGTGGTGGTTAAATGATCATGAGAACCCAGTGAGTTGGCCGTGCGGTTAGGGTCGTGCAGGTGTGGGCTTGAGTTCGAAGTAGATTCGAACCCCACCGTCGGTAGCCCTAAACATAGTTTTCCATTTTCACACACGGCAAATGCTGGGGCTGTACCTTAACTAAGGCCACGGCCACTACATTCCCAATCCTAGCCCTTTCCCATCACTTCGTCGCCAAAAAACTTCGATGTGCTAGTGCGACGTTAAAGAAGTAGCAAAAGAAATAGTATCCTGCTAGCTCTGGTGGCGGTAGCTTAGCTGTTGGTAGATTATCCGAAGCGGGACAGGTCGAAGATGATTATGCAGGCTAAATGGGATACCTCGCCAGTAGGAGAGGGTGTTAGAAAACACCCACGCTATCATCTGCCGGTCGTACGAGCCTACTAAAAATGGGGTGACCTGAGCGCGGAATTGGATTACGGCATTGGAATTATGAATTGGACCCCTGTGCGTGGCAGAGTTTGGATACATCCACAGGTAATCCCTGCCTGTCGTAGAAGGTGACTAAAAAGATCTTGAGTCCATCGGTTCCCTCTCGAGGTTTACTTGTAGACATATTCAACAATTACGCGAGTGTTGCGCGGGGAGAGCCCCTCGCCTGTGCGACTACGCTGAAAGAATGCCCAGACAGTAGCCACAATCCGTCGGGTGGGAGCATCATATACCTTGCAGTAGTATCTGCCTGAAAACACAAGTACCCCACGCACAGCCAAATGAATGAGCATAAACGCCTTGTATACGCTGTGGGATACATGCCTATATGCATCGTTCGACATCGGACCCCAGGCAATATCTTCCATGGCGGGCGGGTATTGCCTTGGCCGGGTGGCGGCTACAGCGTGCCCATGATCGGAGTTGGTAGCATTCAGGGAGGGTGCATTGGTCATGGATTCCAAACCACCGAAACCAGTCCAGGATGGTCCACCGCCCTAGTCTTTAACATTTAATTCTCTCACGTGGGAAAGCCTCTGGGAAGAAGCACAGCGTGAAGACATGGAATGCAGCTTTGCTAGGTTCCTGGTCGCTAACAGAACCATTGGGCTTGATTTCAAGCCGGTTAAGCCGTTTATTTTCAGTAGACTAATCGAAGTTGTCTGCGGTGAAATTGAAGAGCTGAAGAAACGTTGCAATGGTAGTTTGCTGCTTAAGACGCACACCGCAGTTACTCAAGTGTGACCACCTTGCCGAGATTTCTGTGAAAGTGGCAGAGCATTAATCTCTGAATATTGTTCGCGGAGTTATCTTTCACCGTGACCTGATCTTGAACATCATCGATGATCTGATGGAAAGCATGTAGAACCGTGGCGTGACACACGTCCGTTGCATTACGCGCGAAGTCAACGTGAAGACGTAGTCAGTGATGCATTCATTGTCCCTTTCAAGTTGTCAGTGTTACCAAAGAAAGTCAAGGTAACAAACTACCAGTGCGATGTAAGACTACACTCCGCCTCCCTTGCGGTGCTATAAGTGCCACAAGTTCGGACACATGGTATCTCGTTGTTTGAATCAGTCGTCAACGTGTGGCACATGCGAAAAAGTAGTTCATGGCGCAGAGAGGTGCAGAAACTGCCTTGGACTTTATTCTCCTCGAGATTGAAACTGTCCTATCTACTTCAGTGAGAATAAGATTCAGGAGATTAAGACACTGGACGGTTTTTCATACAAAGAAGCGCACCATGAGTGTGATTCCTTGAATATACCTGCCAAGACATTATAGACTCTGTGCTGTAACGCTAAAGTCAAACGTTCGTCGTTTTTCCCAACTGCATCTGTGAAGATCTCTGCTCCAAGGCGGCATTTGCCCCTGCAAGCAATGCCACAAATTAAAAGTGGGGACCGCTCAACCATCGGCCATAAAAAAGCTAGTGACGAAGAAAGCAACTAAGCTGTCAGCAGTTGAGTTCCAAATGTTCGGCGAAAGCCGTTCCAAAGCCGGCGGAGGTGGCATCGTCGATCAGGGCTTCCAGCCTGTCTAATCTTGAACAAAAGGCGGAAAAGAAGGGGGCCCTTCCTAAGCGCACCATCACCCCTCCTGTGAAGGAGAAAATATAAAACATGCCCTCGAAAGGGAAGGTATGTGTCAGCACCAGCTGGAGCACCTGCTGCAAAAGCTGCGCACTTCCTTCGTAGGAGGAAACCCGCCGTCGTAAGGTACCGAAGAAAAATTCCGAGACCGTCTACACCTCCAAACCCTCATCGGTGCTGACGAGGTGATGGACGTTGAGGGTTATTCTCCATCTTCAGATACGTTAGAAAGTGACTCGCTGCTTATTCTGTAAAAAAATAACAAAAAGTGTACTCTATGGCACTGTAACCGTGGAATCGTAACGGTTATGACAGGCACCTGCTAATCTATCATTTCGTGGCGAGTATAGTCTCCATTCAAGAACTCTAAGGAGAACTGGAACTGTGCATTTTAATACAGGGAAACCAACACACTTTACAGTAGCACAGTGCACGGAACCTGCACCCGCATTGACGTTAGTCTGTGCAGCCATGCATTTCTTCCCCTGGTGGGACGTCATCTCAAGTGTGGACTAAACCCAGGCTCATTTCGGGAGTGCCAGGACCATCCTTTGTGCGTACATTTCCATTGCAGTCAGTATCATCACTGATCGACCCACGCTTCATAATCATCTAGCAAGTTATTTCGCGGGTGTGTCTGGGTCCGCAAATTACCGTTCTGGTTACCTTTCTCTGAAATGGGAGGCAGAACTTCGTAATCTGTGTTTTGCTACTCATGCTTCATGGGATTATAACGTGCCATTTACGGAGGAGGAACTCCGGAGCACCTTGACGCTTTACAAGGAACTAGTTATCGGACCTGATAATGTCCATAACCATATGTTAAAACACCTATGCCTATGGTATCTACTAAGGTTTTCAACCGAATCTGACCAGAGGGTGAATTTCCGTCTCAGTGGCGAGAAGGGATAGAAATTCATCTCCTCAAGCCCGACAAAGATCTGACATAAGTTTGAAGTTACAGACCGATATGTGTTACTAATTGCATGTATAAACTGTTTGAGAGGAAGGTGAATCGACGACCTGTGTAGCGTCTGGAGAAAGGAGGTTTCTTATCTGAGTACCAGCGTGGATTTCGAGCTGCTCGCTCCACCACTGACATCCTGGTACGCCTGGGGAGTTCTATCAGGACACTTTTCTCTGGAATCAGCATTCAGGAAAGTGGAGTAGCTCAGGGATCAGCTCTCAGTGGCACTCTGTTCGTGATTGCCGTAAATGGTATTGTCGCTACTGCGGGTTCAGCAGTAAAACCGTCGCCATATGTGAACGATTTTGCTCTGCATTATAGCTCACAAAATATGGCAGTCGCGGAGAGACAATTATAGCAGCCTATTAGGAAAGTGGAACAGCGTGCATTAGAACATGGCTTCCGGTTCTCAACGGACAAGACCTCTGTTGTTGCTTGTAGTTTGAAGGGCCTATCATCTAGGTCATCGGCCCCTTCTGTTGTTCACTTGTGCCGGTAGCGAAAGCAATTCCATGGAAAGAAAATATAACAAGAAATACTACTTGTTTAACATTCTGAATCCAGTATCATATACAAATTCACACACAACTTAATTATTTCCAGTGCTTAACATTACGGTTTAAAATAGTATAGGTGAGCTCATTAGTAGCTTAACATTACAAGTGATGACATGGTAAAATTAAAACATACTTACCCAACAACAACAACAACAACAAAAGTGTGCATTTTATCAAGATTAAACCATGGTAGTGCAGTATATGGATCAGCAAGGAAAACTGTTCTTGATAAACTGATTAGCATCCACCACAACGGAGTTAGGCAGGCAACGGGAGCTTTTCGAACAAGTCCCACACCAAGCCTGCTCGCTTGACACTTGAGACGGAAGCAAGTGCTGTTATCACACGCTGCAAATCTATGGCAGGAGGCACTCACCAAAACTTGCGTATTCCATAACCAGAATTGCCGGCTGTGTGTTGGTTATCCACGGGTATTGTGGCCTGTTGGAATAAGCATGGATGGCATTTCCATAATATTTGAAGTATCTTCGGTTCCTAGTTATTTCAGGGTGCTTAATTAGGTGCCTCATTTCCAAACGGCAACTCGGACTTCTCCGTACATCAGAGGCTGTTAAGGTCTGTTGTAGTATCCATAATGAAGTGTGCAGTATACGGGTGGTTCGAGGGTAGCAACGATAATAGGTTTCTCTTTTCTTTACCCGAAACCTTCATTGTTTACAGGGCAATGCTTCATGCCGTCTTGGAAGCTCTGCGATTGGCGCTGTCCAATGGACGTCAGCATTACCTTGACTCCTTGAGTTCGTTGCAGACTATCGATACGTGCTTCCCGCAATACCCCCTTGTGCAACATATCCACGATCGGCTGGCTGTATTGTCGCAAGTATGCATCAGAATTTCATTTATGTGGCGTCCAAGCCACGCGGGTAGAATGGGAAATAGTTTCAAGAATTCAATCACATTGCCCCCCGTTGCTTTACAAGGTTACTGTCAGTGATATCTGAGTCACTTGTTATTGTCACACGGGGAGGCAGAGTGGCTGGCCATCCCTCTTTCCAATAAGCTCAGGATGATCAAAAGTAGCAACGAAGGTATGAAAGACATCCCTTCCGGTCTTCCGGAGAGAAGCTATGGTGTTGTATATTCTTCGGATCGACCATGGTATAGAAACGCATTCCTACTTACTGAAGGGAGAAGACATCCTGATGTGTACTTGCTGTGTTCACCTGACCGTGGTACACATCCTTGCGGAGTGCGCGGACCTGGCCGATCTGCGTCGTACCATCTCCCTCATTGTACGTGATGAGGAGCATTTAATAGACCTAGTCACTGTTTTATGAGGGTTAGTGGTGTGTTGTATAGTGTTTAAAACTGAAGTTTCTATCTGTTCTTAGTTTGTCTATTCCTGTTAATTACGCTTTTAATCTACAGACCATATATTTGTCTATCTCCGTGAATTTTTATTATTATTTTTAGCTCTTAATTGGAATGATGTAGGCCTACATGATTTTAATTGTAAGTCATGCGTTATTCAAATGTATTATTTTACCCCATTTTTAACAATTTTGTATAAAAATAAGTTATTGCGAATTAGATCCACTGATTATTTTAAATTCATAATAATTTTATTCATCATAATCATTTTTAAACCCTTGTTAGTGGGTACATTTTAATCTGTTATTTGATTCGTTTCATTTCTTGCCAACAGAGGCCGATGGCCTAGGTTATCATAGAAAGGTGCATAATAATACGTTAACGATCCCATTTTCAAGATACCTGTCCGAAATGTTTGCATTTTCATAATTTGAAACTAGGAGTTCTTTGTATTCTTTATATTTAATGCTCCTTATTGTCTTACAGCCGTGCAAGTGAACGCGTAGTTTGGGTCCCGTAGCTATCAGCTTGCATAAGGGTAGTAATGGCCTTTTCATTATGACTCCCTATGCATCCATCCGATGGCTTTCGTGAACCTCTGAAACCTCTTTAAATGCTCTGAATGGAATGTTTGAACAGATAATCACTTTACGCATATCTTTGCAAATGTCTCTTTGTTTTCTCTGGCGGGATTTGCATTGAACGTCGTGTTCGCTTTTAAAACAAACGGATTAGTTGACGCGTCCGTGTTGTTCTTTGTACAGTATTATTGTACTTTTCACTTGTGTTGTCTGTCTGTTAGGTCATCAGCCCAGAGGCTGGTTGGATCCTCAAATAGCACACCAAAGGTTATGCGGTTATAAGAAAACCCCCCAAAACAATGGCAGCACCAAAATGATGTATACTAGGCAAGATGAGGAGTGAGGTAGTTTGCCATTGCTTTCCTCACTGGGTCAGAAAGTACTATTGCAGCACGACTGACCCTATGAGCAGCACCTTTCATAACACTCAGATGCACTAGTCGTACTCTGAATGTCATTACTCAGCACTACCCATACCCCAGCAACTTCCATATTGTCACAGCCATGGATGAGACTGGGACTTCGGTGGAAGCTACACTTTACTCTGGCCTGTGCCAAGAGATGGGTGCAAAAGTACTGTATCCATCAAGAAATGACAGCAGGCAGGTCACTTGTGTTATACAGACATTAATTGTAATATTAATTCCCGTGCCAACGGTTAAATATTTTTTAATTATTTTGTGTATATTCAACATTGCGATCTGAATACTCTAAACTTGCGAATGATATTGATTCTCTCGGTATTCAGCCCTGACTTAGCCGTGTAGAGGAATTACGTTGGTTGACATCGCACAGTACAATATGACTTGAGTCCTGATATGGCGAATGCTTCCCTTGCAGATTTATTATAGACAATACGTGCCTTCAGTGTAAGAATGTAAAGATATCTTGTTCAATGTATTTCCTCCAACCCCAGTTTATTATTACTTGCTTCAACAGGCATTACCTCTAGTGAGTGAGGGTACTGATATCTGTTGAAATCTTCAGCGCAAGCGCGGGAACGGCATGCAAAACAAGGAATCCAGCACGTACACTCACTTCAAAGTTCAATTAGTGATTGATAGTTGACTGGGAATGCGGAATGTATATAACTTGCTATTACGCTGTTGATACCAATATTTAAAGTAGACGCACACCATAATAACCCAAAGCGCAGCATCTGAAGCAAACATAAGATATCAAAATCTTCATCCACCGTCTCGATTGACTCATCAGCCGTGTCTGACAAACTACTGCCAAAGCCGCTGGCTGCCACATCACTTTGATAACTGCACAAATCAACATCTGCCATAAACCCTTCGAGCTCCTACTCCATTCACGCACTACGGTGCCAGTAGGATTTCTGTATGTGTAAGGAAATGCCGATGTGCGTCTTCGGTGCTGTAGACTTGTGAACACCTACCCTGAGCACCCCCGGTGCCATTTGGACCGGTTGCTACTGAGCAGTTCCTTCCTGTACTTCATAACACTCTATGCAGCCTTTCCGTACCATACTTATACGAAAATCACCGAGCTGTTCCTTTTTAGCATGTGGTCGATAATTACCTGAAGTTAAGACTCGATTTCTGTCCGTATCTGCTATTTCTTCCAGCCTAGATGATTTAAACACTCTGCCTTGTAATTTAGGCTTGTAACAGCTTACGAGACATTTGTGTTCCTTCCTTTACATAATATGAAATATTTTATGTGACATTTCTGCTCAGAGAGCGGATCACTTTGGATAATTTCTTCGGAGACGTCGTCGTTTTGTAAATATCTAGGCTACAGTTACGTTAACCAACACAGAAGTAACATGAAAAACAGCTTACCTCTGACAACAATTCGCAGCACACGAATTACGACGAAACCGTGATTGTACCGCTCTCGTCACTCTATAGCTAGTAGTTCCCATCACTGCCACTCTCAGGCGAGTAATATAAAATGATGAACTCCTGTCGTGTGTGTCACCCAAACAACTTTAGAATGATTGCATTTTTGATCAACCTCAGTTAAAATCCACATACGGGTCACTCGTCATGTTAACTTTTCCATTTCACTAATTCTACAAATTGTAACGAAAATTAACTGTACTCCTTATCTAGGGAAATGTTGGAGGAACAGCATGGGATTTTGGGAATTTACAGCGAACTCTGAGGCCTATGCAGGAACTTTGTTATTAGTGGTACAGTTTTAAAAGAAAGCCTTCTTCCACCACTTTTACCCTCGCTCTGGTAGGTTTGCTGGTGCAAACTATGTCGTACATTTGGACTCTGTTCTTTTACTGCCGGATGCATTTTCTGACGCAACACGTTGTAAAGGGATATACACAGTACTTACTAATAGGTCTACATGTTTCTTCAGTGGTTGTTTGTGTGTTGTGTTCTGTTGTGTTTTGTCGTGGTATGTGCATATAAAGTGTTTTTAGGGACAAACGCAAACACCCAGTCCCTGAGATAGAGGAATTAACCAGACATGATTAACCTCCCCGACCCGGCCGACAATTGGAGCAATATCTCGAAATATTCGACCATATATGTATGTATGTATGTATGTATGTATGTATGTATGTATGTATGTATGTATGTAAGTAGACCCTTTAGTCCCGCTTCGTGACACGGGTTCAGGGATGAAGTGAGATAAAATTATATGGCACGTTTCTACGGGCGGATGCCCTTGTTAACGCCAACCGCAGTTTAAAAGTTAATGGAGATAAAATGAATTATGAATGAAACTATGTAAGGAGCTGGAAGGAATCATCTGTGGCCTACGAATAAGTCCTGCCCCGACATTTGCCTGAAAGGAAAATAGGAAACCACAGAGAAAGCTTCTCAGGACAGCTGACGGTAGGGATCGAACCCACTGGTCTCCTGAATGCAGAGCTTTCCCCACAGTCGTAGAGCGTTAAAACGCGCAGCCATTCCGCTCGGTATTCGAACATATTTCGCTCCTAAATGTAAATTCGTATCCTCATTCCGAGGTGGCGCAGTTCTTTCCAGTCACACCGCCAATGGGGGTGTGCTGCATATTCCTATTTTAAACCACGTACCAGCCTTCCTCTTAGTCTTAAATTACTGGCAATATCTGGAATCAAGCCCGGGTCTCCGAGAACAAGAGCAAATAGCACGAACTGTTACTTTATGGAGGTGGATATTTGACTCCTGTGATGCAACAGTGTGCGTCTCAGAGGTAAGGTAAGGGTTATTCTGCCCGAAGGCAGGTCCGAACCTCCGCAGAGGTGTTCCTGAGCCGGAGTTTACGTGCGGTAGGGTGGCCAGTTCCTTTCCGCTCCTCCATTCCCTTACCTCCCAACCAACAGCGCGTGGCAACCCATCCAACTCCTGACCACGCCCAATGTTGCTTAACTTCGGAGATCTCACGGGATTCGGTGTTTCAACACGGCTACGGCCGTTGGCTGCGTCTCAGAGAGCCATGATATTACCAATATCAGTTATTTTCCTAATAGTTTAACGTCAATCTATCACACACAGGTTTAAAACGAAGATGGGATATGAAGTGTATGTGACTAGAAAGGAAGCCTCCATGTCCATAGTTGAGGTACAGCCGCAGTATTTGCCATCCGTGAAAATGAGAAACCACGCAAAACCATCGTCGGCTCGAATACACCGTCTCCCGAATATAAGCTTATTGCTACACGACCCGAAACGTGCAGCCAACGTTTAGCCAGTTGATTAGTTACCTAGGTGCAATGATCAATGAATTCGATAAATCAACACTGTAATTTTAAATCAGACAATGTACTTACAAATCTTGGTGACTTAATCATGCCCATATTGATATTACAAACATTCAGTGGTATCTCATCGAGTGTTCGGTGTACCTCCTAGCGTATTTTGTCTGGCTCAATTTTAATGAGACTAGACGCATTGACTTCTGTCATTCTATAATGCTGTATGATTAACAACATCGTCTATTGAATGATAAAATGCTTTGCTTAATAATAATAATAATAATAACAATCTATTGTGAAAGTTTATTCAACTCCTGGAAGTTTAGACATCAGCGTGACGGAAAGTAACCCTGAAAATTGATTTCTTAACAACACAAGCAAACGAGCATACAGTTTTAAGTTAATCTTACGGGAACTGTGTTTTTACGGGGAATTCAAAACGATGGGGACGTGATTTTCTATCTCAAAAATCCCACCGTCATGGACCAAGATTCGAAATGCAGCTACCAGTGTGGAAGCTAGTGACTATGTCAATGAGCTGCAATCCCTAATCGATACTGTAGCGTACTAGTAAACCTATTGACAGAAGCCTCTCGCTGCCATACATCATGGATACACAAAATATAATCCGTATCCGCACTTCCTTCATCTGCACCCGCATCCGCATATGGTTATCCGCATCCGCAAATGCTTGTCCGCGGATATTGTAAATATTTAACTACAGTCTATTACACCGAAGGTAATGAAACGGATATATCTGTTAATATAATACAAAAGGCCTGACACCTGGCACCAGAACCCCGACTGAACAGGTTTATGAGGGATTGTCTCTTGCGACATCCACTGACGTATTGGCCTTTGTTACTTTTTTCCACTAATTGCGGACAGCAGCCAGTTAGGCTTAGGTCATATTTACGGATTTATGGTCTCAAGGCCCTTTATATATCGTCATTCTCCCATACCACTGTCAACGGTCGCCTAAACGTAAGCAAAAATTAAGGTATACATACCTGAGTGAAAATCAATAAACTTCATTATTTAGAAATTATCAGCAAAATTATCCGCATTACCATAGAGTTTGCATCCGCCAAGACACTAACTTCGCTGGTATACCTATTGAAACGAGTGTCTCGCTGCTATGCGTAATGAGTATACTAATGTGCCAGTAAACATATTGAGAGACATATCTCGCTGCCATGCTTCATGGATATTTTAACGTGCCATTAAACCTACTGACACTAGCCCCTCGCATTTAAATATCGGTGCTCATGTTAACTGACTACGCATGGATCCGATCCCTCAACATTGAACATAGAAGACGATCGCCTATTCAAATACACTCCGCAGCCAGTCAGAACGGAAAAAAATACGTATCAGTATTCTAATGGAAATTTCAATACTGTCCGACTACCTGGCTGAATGGTCAGCATTGAGGACTTTGGTTCAGAGGGTCCCGGGTTCGATTCCCGGCCGAGTTGGGGATTAAGCGCTTCTGATTCATTCTCCTGACTCGGGGACTTGCTTTTGTGTTTGTCCTAATACTTTCTTCTTCATATTCACACAACACATTACGCTACCAAGCACGACAAAAACACGCAATAGTGTTTACATCCCTGCACATCAGTCCCGTATACTGAGGGCTACCAAGGCTATCGTTGAAGCCCGAACCACAATTGAGAATGATGGAAGTCTAAAGCACATTATAGTGTAAGCATTTGAGACATTGTTCCATTTAAAAAATTAGAAAGCAGTGAGTAAAAACTTCGTACGTATTTCTGAGAGCAAGGCATCGGAGACTGATATTGCAGCTCAGACTGTCGTCCCTCTCCCCTCGACCCACTTCACGCGTCTTGCTGACGTATGTCCGATAGGTGCTGGGACCGGGGTGATAACTGTGCTAGGCTTCGCCACTGCTAACTATCAACCATGCGTTACTCATCGTACATACTTCCTCACCTCAAACTTCTCTTTTAATTATATAGATAACAGAGAGCTGGCATTTCACTCCCGTTTACTTCTACATCCTTCTAGGAAGACACCGTAGGGCTGCTGTTACAGGAGTAATATAGATTTCATTTTTTAGGTAGATCTGCAAAAATGAAATGCGTTCTTTCAGGTTTAGTGTTCTCCTCTGTTGGTTGGAATCGAACCCGTGATCATGGGTCGGACACTACCACTGATCCCCGGGGAAGCTAATTAACCATTGGACGATAGGTACGACCGCTGTGAAATTCAAAATGTATATTATTTTAATATAATAATATAAATAATCATAATAGTAGTGGTGCATGATATCTGTATAGGCTTGGTGGTAAACTAATGAGGATAAAATGAATGGTAAGGGCATCATAAATACCCAGTCCACAAGCCAGGGGAATTAACAGTGTGAAGGTGTTGATTCTGAAAATAGAACCGGAGCTATCGGACCAAAGGCAAGCATTTTATCCATTTAGCCACAACGCCGGACTTTGCTAAACTTTAGGCTACCATCTCCACTGATCAGGTGCTGAGTATTGGCAGTGGCAGAGACCAGGACAGTAGCTTCTGAAGCAGCCTTGACAACACAGCAAGCTTCCCTGTTGGCTATTGGCTGGAGCATAAAATGCTGAAAGCCTCGCGTTCACTAAACCAACTATCGAAAAGGGATAACCTAAGTCTAGTGATAGCCCACGTCGTGATCCCAGCAGACGCCAGTGCTGCACATAGGGTTGCCGTCAGGAAGGGCATCCGGTCATAAAACAGATCCACATATGCGACAAATTTCGCACTCGCGACCGCACAGGTGTGGGAAAGGAGGTAGAAGGAGAAGACGAAGAGGAATGGAAATGGTAGTACTTATCATGCAGAAGAACGATAATGATAACTATCCTGGTGACTTTCCACTAGAGTTTCGTATACAAACACATATACAGGGTGCACGAAATATTCCGTTCAATAATCACACATAGATTAGGACAATTGCAGGTAATATAAGGCAATGTTGTTTTAGATGAGGTCTGGGCTTAAATATCCCTTGAAATGCTCCGTAAGGAGCTCCCACGACGTGTTAAATCATAATTATATTGCGAAACTCACTTTCACGGTGTCTAAGTGTTATGAAACGTCAAGGTACGTCAAAAACAGGAGGTTGAATTTTAACACGAATATAATTCTCCGTTCACTCCTGTCATCGTTTGAAGGCAGAAAATGGAACTGAAACGAAGTAGAACGTCCACGGAGTCTTCTACCGGATAAAGTTTGGTTGCATACAATATTACGTAACTTTCCGCCGTTAACTCTGAATAATATCTGGGAGGAAATCTTAAATATCTCATGCTCTTTATCACAGCTTATGATTATCGGATGGCAATTTTCGTCTACCTTTCATATGCGAGCCTACTTCAATATATGAAATCTGGCTACAGATGAAGTCATGAGGAATTCCTAATTACACTGGAGTAATTACTTCAAAGTAATGATAACCATAGTTTTAGGGGGGTAGCAGCCTTTCGGTAGTTGCAAGGGCGGCAGTCTAGATGATTGACTGATACGGCCTTGTAATAATACTCAACATGGATTAGCTGTGTTGATACTGCTACACGGCTGAAAACAACGGGAAACTACAGCCGTATCTACCTCCCAAGGACATGCAGCTCTCTCTGTATGAATGATGTACTGATGATGGCTTCCTCCCGGGTAAAATATTCCGGAGGTAAACTAGTCCCCCATTCGGATCTCCGGGTGGGGACTACACGAGAGGGGGCTATCATCAGGAAGATGGATACTGACATTCTGCGAGTCGGAGCGTGGAATGTTAGAAGTTTGAATCGTTGTGGTAGGTTAGAGAATCTGAAAAGGGAGATGGATAGGCTAAAGTTAGATGTAGTTGGTATAAGTGAAGTACGTTGGCAGGAAGAACAGGATTTTTGGTCAGGCGACTACCGAATTATCAACACGAAATCAAACAGGGGAAATGCAGGAGTTGGTTTAATAATGAATAAGAAAATAGGGCAGCGGATAAGCTACTACGACCAGCATAGTGAAAGAATTATTGTCGTCAAGATAGACACCAAACCAATGCCCACCACAATAGTGCAGGTCTATATGCCTACTAGTTCAGCGGATGATGAAGAAATTGAAAGAATATATGAGGAGATAGAAGATTTAATACAATATGTCAAAGGTGACGAGAATCTAATTGTGATGGGAGACTGGAATGCAGTGGTAGGCCAAGGAGGAGAAGGTAGTACAGTAGGAGAATTTGGATTGGGACAAAGGAACGAAAGAGGAAGTCGGCTGGTTGAATTCTGCACTGATCATAATTTAGTCCTTGCCAATACTTGGTTCAAACACCACAAACGACGGCTGTATACGTGGACGAGACCTGGAGACACTGGAAGGTATCAAATAGACTTCATTATGATTAGGCAGAGATTCAGAAACCAGGTGTTGGATTGCAAAACTTTCCCAGGAGCAGACGTGGACTCTGACCACAACTTGTTGGTCATGAAATGCCATCTGAAGTTGAAGAACTTGAAGAAAGGAAAGAATGCAAAAAGATGGGATCTAGACAAGTTGAAAGAAAAGAGTGTGAGGGATTGTTTCAAGGAACATGTTGCACAAGGACTAAATGAAAAGGCTGAAGGAAACACAATAGAGGAAGAGTGGAGAGTCATGAAAAATGAAGTCAGTAGGGCTGCTGAAGAAATGTTAGGAAGGAAGAAAAGATCAACTAAGAATCAGTGGATAACTCAGGAGATACTAGACCTGATTGATGAACGACGAAAATACAAGAATGCTAGAAATGAAGAAGACAGAAAAGAATACAGGCGATTACAGAATGAAGTGGATAGAAAGTGCAAGATAGCTAAGGAAGAATGGCTGAAGGAGAAGTGCAAGGATGTCGAAGGCTGTATGGTCCTGGGAAAGGTAGATGCTGCATACAGGAAAATCAAGGAAACCTTTGGAGAAAGGAAATGTAGGTGTATGAATATTAAGAGCTCAGATGGAAAGCCACTTCTAGAGAAAGAAGACAAAGCAGAAAGATGGCAGGAGCATATCCAACTGTTGTATCAAGGTAACGATGTAGATAATTTGGTTCTGGAACATGAAGAGGTTGTTGATGCTGATGAAATGGGAGATCCAGTTTTGAGGTCAGAGTTTGACAGAGCTGTGAGTGACCTAAATAGGAACAAGGCACCTGGAATTGGTGATATTCCCTCTGAATTACTGACTGGGTTAGGAGAAACCAGCATGGTAAGGTTATTTCATTTAGTGTGCAGGATGTATGAGACAGGAGAAGTCCCATCCGATTTTCGGCAGAATGTTGTTATACATATTCCCAAGAAAGCCGGTGCTGACAGGTGTCAAAACTACCGCACCATTAGTTTAGTATCTCATGCCGGAAAAATTTTAACACGTATTATTTACAGAAGAATGGAAAAACAAGTTGAAGCTGAGTTGGGAGAAGATCAATTTGGCTTCAGAAGAAATGTAGGAACACGTGAAGCAATCCTGACTTTACGTCTGATCTTAGAGGATAGAATCAAGAAGGACAAGCCCACGTACATGGCATTCGTAGATCTAGAAAAGGCATTCGATAATGTTGATTGGAACAAGCTATTTATGATTCTGAAGATGATAGGGATCAGATACCGAGAACGAAGAATTATCTACAACCTGTATAAAAATCAGTCTGCAGTGATAAGAATCGAGGGCTTTGAAAACGAAGCAGCAATCCAGAAAGTAGTGAGGCAAGGCTGCAGTTTGTCCCCTCTCCTTTTCAATGTTTACATAGAACAGGCAGTAAAGGAAATCAAAGAGAAATTTGGAAAGGGAATCACAGTCCAAGGGGAGGAAATCAAAACCTTGAGATTTGCCGATGATATTGTTATTTTATCTGAGACTGCAGAAGATCTCGAGAAGTTGCTGAATGGTATGGATGAAGTCTTGGGTAAGGACTACAAGATGAAGATAAATAAGTCCAAAACAAAAGTAATGGAGTGCAGTCGAACGAAGGCAGGTGATGTAGGAAATATTAGATTAGGAAACGAAGTCTTAAAGGAAGTAGATGAATATTGTTACTTGGGTAGTAAAATAACTAACGATGGCAGAAGTAAGGAGGACATAAAATGCAGACTAGCACAAGCAAGGAAGAGCTTTCTTAAGAAAAGAAATTTGCTCACTTCAAACATTGATATCGGAATTAGAAAGATGTTTTTGAAGATTTTCGTGTGGAGCGTGGCATTGTATGGAAGTAAAACATGGACGATAACTAGCTCTGAAAGAAAGAGGATAGAGGCTTTTGAAATGTGGTGTTACAGAAGAATGCTGAAGGTGAGATGGATAGATCGAATCACGAATGAAGAGATACAGAATCGAATTGGTAAGAGGAGATCGATTTGGCTAAATTTGACGAGAAGAAGAGATAGAATGATAGGACACATCTTAAGACACCCAGGACTTGTTCAGTTGGTTTTAGAAGGAAGTGTAGGTGGTAAGAACGGTAGTGGTAGAGCAAGGTATGAATATGACAAACAGATCAGAGCAGATATAGGATGCAATAGTTACGTAGAAATGAAAAGGTTAGCACAGAAGAGGGTGGCATGGAGAGCTGCATCAAACCAGTCTATGGACTGATGACTCAAACAAACAACAACAGTTTTAAAGAGGATGGAATATGATAATTTGATAGCACACATCCACGTAATACTTTAGCTATACAATCAGCTCCTTCAGTAACTATGCTGCATCGTCGCCATAAGACCTATCTGTGTCGGTGCGACGTAAAGCCCCTAGCAAAAAAAAAAAAAATAAGTAACTATGCTAAGTGGAAGTCGAAATGGTAACTTTGAAACATATTTATAAATGTATCAGGGTAATAAGTAGCATTGTAAGTTCGATGTCAAATGTGAGGAGGTTTTGTTCTGCTTTACTTACATACCTGAAAATCCTGTAATTCACATGCTCAGTGTGAAAATAACATTTAGTAAGGTAAGTTCATGAAGTAGCGATGACCTCAAATATACATGAAGGTTCGTTGATATAGGCGTACAGAGTGAGTTGGCCGTGCCGTTAGGGTCGTGCAGCTGTGAGCTTCCATTCAGAATATAGTGGGTTCGTACCCCACTGTTGGCAGCCTTAAAAATCGTTTTCCGTGGTTTTCCATTTTGCACACCACAGTGTAACTTACTTAAGGCCACGGCTGATTCCTTTCAACTCCTAGCCCTCTCCTATCTCATCGTCGCCATAAGACCTATCTGTGTGGATGCGATGTAAAGCAAATTGTAAAAAAACAAAATAATACTCGACAGCGGAATTACGTTTTAACCATACTTTCATATGGTGAATTCGTGAGCAATTGATTGTCACATATCAGCACCATATGATGATTGAAAAAAATAATAATAATACGGGTTTTATGCTCCATTAATTACTTTCACATCCAGAAAATTGGCTGGGTGGATCGGGTCCTTTAGCTGCTAGTTTGCAATCGGGAGTTGATAGATTCGAACTCCACTATCTGCAACTCTGAAAATGTTTTTCGGTGATTTCCCACTTCCTCACCTTGCAAATTCCCTGGATGTACCTTACAGCCACGGTCGCGGCCTTCCCCACCGAGCAGGTTGGCTGCGTGGTATGAGCTGCCTAGTTTTGAGCTTTTGTTCGGGATAAAGATGGTGAGTTCGGACTCCACTATCGGCAGCCCTGAAGATGGTTTTCGGTGGTTTACCATTTTCACGCCAGGCAAATGCTGGAGCTGTAACTTACAATTAAGACTATGGCCGCTTCCCCCCAAGACTTTGCCCCTTCTTCTGCCATCATCACCACAATGGTGCGACGTTATTTACGAGCAAAAGGGAACTGATGTTATGGTTTTTGGAAGTGTTGAAGTGTGGTGATTTCTACACAATTTTTCTTTTCCGTCCCGGTAAATCAATACGAAGCTGGCTTATTTGAGCTCCATCAGAAACATAAACCCGCCAACTTGAGCTCAAGAGGCCAGCACTGAAACGTCCAAGCCGATCAGTCTAACTGTGATGTAAAATGTAAAGTTACTTTGGTGTATACAATACTAATGAATGCAAGTTCGTTATGCACCCATTTGTTTCCCTAGCTGAAATAAATGTGAAGTAACGCATCAACAAAATAGTATTAACTTGTTTGGTTTCTTAAATATTACTGCAACAATATAGCTTAAGTTATAAGTAAGTTCATATTCATTTCATCCCCCACACTATCCCTAGGATCAACTGTTAATTTTATTTCATCCCCACCATTAGGCATGGTCTCTCGAGTTTGACACATTGAATCCTGCTAATAAACTGAGCCGGGCTGAGTGGCTCAGATGGTTAAGGCGCTGGCCTTCTAACCCCAACTTGGCAGGTTCGATCCTGGCTCAGTCCGGTGGTATTTGAAGGTGCTCAAATACGACAGCCTCGTGTCGGTAGATTTACTGGCACGTAAAAGAACTCCTGCGGGACTAAATTCCGGCACCTCGGCGTCTCCGAAGACCGTAAAAGTAGTTAGTGGGACGTAAAGCAAATAACATTATTATTAATAAACTGAATGGGAGCACTGACACTCCTCCCAGGCGGTATTTTAAGAAATTTAGAAGGAGGCTGCCGTGATGTAAGAGATTTGTTCTCAAATAGATGTTTCCAGTTTCTACATTTATATACCTGTAGACCTTTTGATTATTTCGACTCAAAAATGCAATATTTATTTTTTTCTCTTCAAACCTTCGAGGTTCATATCCACCATGGCATAATGAAAATCAGATGTTTCAGCTTCTTCTTTCAAACAAGGTACCAACTCCTTGAAGTGGGAATGAGGTAATTTTTATCAGACGGTTGACCTTAGAATTCCATCCTTCTGTAATACAATGAAATAAGTGACTAAGTAGTCACTGGGCTAGCTTGCAAAATAGCCCTCACTGCATTACAATTTCAACTCGGACCGAATACACTCAAGACAAAACACAATTCAGAATGAATTACACTACAAGTACACAGCCAAAAATGGAAATCTAACGTACCTTGCAGTGACCCGGCCAGAGAATTAACTCAGTACAACGTGGAAAACCCAGGACCGTCCAGAGAGCGGATTAAATCAAATGCCGAAACGCAAAAGAATATCAACGAGGTACTGCACTAATCTACTTGGATTTAAAATCTTTACTAAATAACAATTCCTTTTTATTTTCTTAGAACACACATATATATCATCAATCAAGTGTATGACATGGAAACAGATTGCTTAGTGCACACTGGGCTGAAAACGAGAATAATCGACGTGGTATTACACACTGATCGGTAGTGCATATAATCTAAAATCATAACAAGTTAATATTATGATCATAAATTTAACCTGCGTAACGATACTTACATTTCGAAGGAAAGGAAACCAAAGATAAATGTGTATGGGACAAACCTATGTGAAACAACAAAAAGAACTTGAGTTTAAAAGGTTACGATTTAAATTAGCATAACAGTGTTCTAAGAAATTAAAATCCATTAACATTAAACTAATAACTAACGTAGGTTGGATAATCAAGCATAAGTAGTTACAGGTAAATCCAATTCGCCATCGTAGTGCGTTTCATAGTGAGCAGTAAGTATGAGAAATGAAATTTCCTCAAACAGGAAATTGCCCAATGAAATTAAAGAAATAATATCCAATATCAGCAGCAAAAGGTTAAATAAAGAAATAAAATATTATATAATATCAAAATATGACCAATATGAACAGAGAGACGTAAATAGTTTTGATATACATAGAAATTATATTAAACTTATATAATAAAACAACATGAGTCGAAATTAGTCTGTGAGAGATGGAATAGCCGTAAAAAGATTCAATTAAGGAATACATAGTCAAGTAAAACTTCTCAAACTGTATTAAACTTGCAATTGTATTCAACCAGGATTCCAATAAGCAAAAGAAGCGTTCCCCTCCGCCATGTTAGGTTTTATAGATAAAATTACTTCAAAGGCAGAAATGACCATGCAAAACCACGTACTGAATATGGCAGTTTTACCAAGCATATCTCATTTTCAAGATTAAGAGAATTCACCAGAAATAAGATAGTTACGTTACCAGATAACTGTTTCGTAAAAATTGTCCAATGGGAGAAAAATCCATATCCAAAATAGTTACTAAAATCTACAAGATTGCTTCCGATATAAAAAATGAAAGAGCTGTAACAGCTCGCCTGTCCAGGATCGGTAATGACCCAACATTCCTCCCATGGACCACGAGCAGGGTCAAGAAGCGTTGTAATTCTAAAATATATCCAGCTCGTACCACGGGAAATATATATCTGAATATCGGCAATGATCATGGCCAACGACAAGCATCAAATCACTTGACCCCAAAATCTCCTAGTTCACCGACTGGCTAGGGAGTGCATCCCCATGCAATGCAAGAAATATACTATATCATGCAAGAGCGATCAGTGTAGGAAAGTAGCAGTAACTTAAGACTCGCAAGGAGCGGAAATTATCATTTCATAGAGGAAGGTAGAAAATACCTTTAGATGAATAATAGTTAATTAACATTGTGACACAAATTTCAAATTACGCTTAAAGCACCCCCCAAAATATAATAAACATGGTGGGAGTATAACGAGACTAAACTTAGTCATGTTATAGCCTCCTCCCCTTAAACTCAACGTACAGTCGATAGGTGAAGTTATTAAGGTTTTGACAGTTTCCAAATGGTTCCTAAAATATTACATTTTTTACATTAACGGTTTCCAAATTCCTCATGTCAAAAATTCTAGATCGTACTTCTGTGACCCTAGTCATTTCACGCAGATACAATTTTATACAGTTCATTAGATAGTAAGAGTTATCCACCACCAAGGTCCTTGAGTTTAGTTCATCAACTGATCCAGGAGCTGTACAGATTTAACAGCAATTTGCTCAATTACATGGGTACGATACTTTCCAGCTGTGCATGACAGTTCAGGAACACAAGTTTCCAACCTGTAACAAAATCGGATACCAGCAGAACAGAGCAAACATATAACTCTCGCCGATCACCATTTGTCATTTGATTATTTAAAAATTTTCATTTCTTTTCTTGCGGAGTAAAATCCTTGATTTTTCTGACTTAGATATTCATCAATACCATTACCATTACTTAAAATGTAATTTTCAGGTTTTAAGACTTATTAGTCATTATTGTTAGAAAAATGTACATATATTTAAAATGCAAGATCAATCTTTATGTCAAAGGAAAGGAGAAAGAACGACATTTAAAGTGATATACAAGTAATCTGTGAGCTTACTCATTTTTTAATTTCTCAAAATACAGGTCCAAAATGGTTTAACAAATTTTTACCTTATTCTGGATCAACATCTCATATTAAGCATACATAACCAGGGAAAGAGCATGAAGATATGGAATAGTTACACTAAGGGATCAGACATAAATGAAGTGGCAAAGTTAAAAGAAATGTTAAAATCCATGGCTATAAGTTTAACTGTTTGTTTCAAGTAAGGATACCGTCGATAGGAACAGTTGGAGACCTCTAGTACTTTTAGATAGTGGGAACCGGATTAGTCTGTCATCAACAACATAACCATCAAACAACACCAAACAATGAATAACAACACGAGGTTGGATAACAATGAATTCATCACAACACCACCATTGACACCATGGGAAGGACAGAACAGTAAATAGTTAGAGCAGAGAGCTCAGGAGGGTAAACAAATCTCAAGTCATATAATCAACCAACTTCACAGAAATAATGAAAAGAGCAATGACACTACACCGCGCACTACCGGTTGTCTCTGAAGGACCTCAGGAAAATCTTGGGCTAAAAATATGTGACATCAACAGATTCACCCTGTAGCATACCAGCAAAACAGGTACCTCTCCAGTTACACAGGAAAACGAGGTAAATAAAATATGAATGGCAGATAACGAGGTAGTTCGAACGAAAATACTCAATAGAACTATGAAGAAGGAGGGAAAACCACTAAATGACCCATAATCAAATAGTAGGTGGATGACTTCAGAACCGACTGGGAATAGCCAAATAATATCATTCTTATCCAGCAAAAAACACAGAACGGTAAGGTGCAAAATCAAAAATATCAACAGATATTAAAAATTTCCAGTCAGTAAAATACCATAGACAGGTTATAGGTCATTTTTAAATGAACTTTAGAGTACCATAAATTAAATTCATGATGACATCAGAACATCATGTTGTGTAGGTAAACACGCGGTGAAGAAACAAGAACACCCTAGGAACCAGTAAGTTACATTTAGCAAGACAATATTATTCCACATGGGTTGCAGATACACCAAAAATAATAACAGCCAATTCCACTTAGACTCCAAGGTAACATTCCAAAGGCTATGTACAACCTCACCAAGTGCCAACATACACCATTAACACCAACAACCCTAAACGAACCTGAACAACAACATCCATATAACACCAAATAAAAGACCACCAGAGTACACGTGTAAGCTAACGAAGGTTGAAAGGACCATTAACCTCCTCGACAACATGCCATCAAGCCATTATGTAACAATAATCAACCCAAACTCAAATCCACGGTACCGCAATACACCATCACCAAACAGAGGATCAGTAAACCTAGCATCAAGTTCAAAAGGAGATAAACTTCTCAGGTTATGAATCCTTTTCCACACTACCTAACATAATACCAGCAAGTAGAAGAGACAATACCCCCTGTACATCACATGCAATCTACAAATCGTATAGAACAACACAATACATAAACAGGTTAGCCACTTCATGGCATATTATTCAGCAAAATAATTATTACAGAAGTACCAAACCAAAACCCATGGCGCAACAGCCCCGTAGGGCCATGGCCTACCAAGCGACCGCTGCTCAGTCCGAAGGCCTGCAGATTACGAGGTGTCGCGTGGTCAGCACGACGGATCCTCTCGGCCATCATTCTCGGCTTTTGAGACAGAGGCCGCCATCTCACCGTCAGATAGCTCCTCACTTTTAATAACGTAGGCTGAGTGGACATCGAACCAGCCCTCAGATGCCGGTAAAAATCCCTGACCTGGCCGGGAATGAACCCGGGGCCTCCGTGTAGGAGGCAGGTCCGTGGGAGAAAAATCCATATCCAAAATAGTTGCAAAAATCTAGAAGATTGCTGCCTATATACAAAATTAAAGAGCTGTAACACCTCGCTTATCCAGGATCAGTGAAAATGAAATAGCGTATGGCTTTTAGTGCCGGGAGTGTCCGAGGACATGTTCGGCTAGCCAAATGCAGGTCTCTTGATTTGACTTCTGTAGGCGACCAGCACGTTATGATGAGGAAAAAATGATGATGAAGACGACACATACATCCAGCCCCCGTGCCAGCGAAATTAACCAATTATGGTTAAAATTCCCGACTCTGCCGGGAATCGAACCCGGGACCCCTGTGGCCAAAGGCCAGCACGCTAACCATTTAGTCATGGAGCCGGACTCCAGGATCAATAATGACCCAACATCCTTTCCATTGACCACGACCAGGGTCACGGAACGTTTTCATTCTAAAATATATCCAGCTCGTACCACGGGCAATAAGCATCTGAATATCGGCAATGATCATGGCCAACGACAAGCATCAAATCACGTGACCTCTAAATCACCTATTTCACCGACTGGCCAGAGAGTGTATCCCCATACAATACAGGAAATACACTATATCATGCAATAGCGATCAGTGTAGGAAAGTAGAAGTAACTTAAGACTCGCAAAGAGTGGAAATTACCATATCATAGGGGAAGGTAGAGAATGCCATTATATGAAATAATAGTTAATTAAAATTGTGACACAAATTTTAAATTACGCTTAAAGCACCCCCCCCCCTCCCCTAAAAAGTTATAAGTATGCTGGGAGTGTAATGGGACTAAACTTACTCATGTTATATTTCAATGGCATTGATTGTTCGGTGTCGTTCTCCATGATACTTCCATAGCTCAGGTGACGTTTGTGGATTGTGTAGCCACTGGTCGTCGAAATAATCTGAGAAGTATTCAAATATAATGAATAAAAGTAAATATTCATCCTCGCCATATAAAAATACGGGCACCCAGATAATAAACATAAAAACTGGTCTTTTTAGTCTCTGTCAGCTGTTCAACTATTTACACTTCTCGGATATTTTGACACTCATTACCTTATTTCAGCTACATATTTATTGCGGATATTTTTATAGTTTTCTGACAATTTCAAGGTCGAATATTTTCAGACTCGGATATTTTGAGACTGCTTCGAACACGAAGTTCATTTGACCACCTTGAACCGGTTGTCCATTTCTCATCCCGGAATGACCCGAAATTCATGATGCTTGTTCTGATAAGGTCTCCTTTGAGCGCGTAATCTGGTAGTAGGCCCATTTCTTCCAGGTCTTTCTTGACGTTAACGTACCCGGGAACTTATTTTGGTTTCAGTCAAAATAGTTAAAAGCCGGGCTGAGTGGCTCAGACGTTTAAGGCGCTGGCCTTCTGACCTCAACTTGGTCTGAAACCCAGGAGTTCATTTTACTAAATTTGTAAGTGTTGCCAACCCACGAATACAATTTACACAATGATATAAATTGCCTAAGAGATTATATTACCAAGAGGAAAATGCAACACACGTTACTTGCTAAGCAAATGTACACTTGTTATTTACAAGACCGGGGAAACATCCCAGATCGGATCTAATGATCCTTATGAAACAGGAGCAGAAGGCCCAGGCTACACGGCCACAAAGGTGAAGAAAGAAAAAGAAAGATAACATTTTACAAAGGACTGAAAACCAAAACGAATTGAGTCAAAACACCAGCACTACAGATCAAATATACGTAGTACCTAACTGGGCATTGGGCCCGACGAAGTAGAGGCTAATCCATACGACCAGGTGACTAAGTTATGGAAGAGTAAAAATCCAAAAGGAATACATTAAATTGAAATGGTTTAGAAAAATACTTTGTTACCAAATATTAAGTTTAGAGGAAATTTAACGAGGGTACGTCACTCGTGCTTCCTTACATTTCACAACGATCAATCAGGGCAAAATTCGAAGTCGGAAGACAGATAATGGAAGCCTACATAGAGGTTAAATTACCAGAAAAGGTCCCACATACTAAAATTTAAAGTCGAACAGAAACAGGAGATTACGTTCTAAAAGGGAATCGTAAAAATCGTCCTTGAGTACACACGGAGGAAATCACATATTTGGTATTCTGCCTACCTTAGCAGTCCTTTCTCACGAAAGCCAAAACCTTCACCTCCATTAAGACTCATGTCAGCTGGACCCTCCTCTGAGATGCTCAACACAAGTTACAATGTATCCAAGCAAGACACAGAACTCAGAAAAAAATCGTCCTTATTTAGCTGATGGGTAGAACATACTAGATGGAAAAGAAAAAATAATTGATTGGATGGTAGGTTAATTATTGGTAAATCATTCTTCCTGATTATGATAGACATGTTTGCGAAACTAAGAACTGGTTCGATAGAAGGCAGTTCGGGTTTAGGAAAAGTTATTCCACTGACGCTCAACTTGTAGGATTCCAGCAAGGTATATCAGATATCTTGCATTCAGGAGGTAAAATGGACTGTATCGCGATAAACCTGTCTAAAGCAATTGAAAGGGTGGATCATGGGAGACAACTGGCCAAAATGAGTGCGAATGGACTAAACAGAAGAGTGACTGAATGGGTTGCAATATTTCTAGAAAATGGATCTCAGAGAATTAGAGTATGCGAAGCTTTACCTGACCCTGTAATAATTAAGAGGGGAATTCCTCAGGGCAGTAATATCCTTTTGCACCCCTATGTCGAGTGCGGTTCGACATTAAAATATTAGACTTGCGCTCCGATGTCGAGATCCACTCGACATGACAATTTCTTGTACTTTCAGCGCTCGTATGACGACTGTGCCGTGTTCTGGTAATGTAGAGCTATCTAACGGTCTCTGAGAGAACACGTTTTCTTATTTACAACAGTTCGCGGGAATTGTGGTAACTATTTGAAGCTCTGTTATTCTCGAATATTTATGCAAGCTCACAGATGTTGTTTGAATGTGAACATGGATTCTGCTTCGTCTTCACTCACGGAACTGGATATTTTAGAACAGTTAGTGGACAATGATATTGACGATGATGAACCAACAACTGACTTAGATGATTTATTAATGAATAATATGTGAAAGTGAACAAAGTGATAGTGATAATGAAGCCGGAGGTGGTGATGCTCCTCCATAACCACGGCGCGAGTGGAAAGCTGGCTATCTTGATTTACCTGCATTCTCATTCAGTGAAACAATTTGTGGATACAAAGCATCAGGTAGGAACAATCCCTCAACACCTCACGGATTTTTTCAACTTATTTTTAGTGACGAGTTATTCAAGCAAATTGCCGACGAGACCAACAGATATGCTAAAGTCAAAATTCAGAAAGTGATAAAACCCGGTCTCCACCCAGAAAACTGTTTTGAAAAGTACCACACAGTGAAAACATACAAGGATTAATGTATTTTGTGTGCCTAATTGGAAATATATTCATGTAAAATACTTATATTTTGTGTTAGATTCTTTTGCATTTTTCACATCCTACAGCTGTTCATAGTGCACACATTAATTAGGAGTGTAGCAGGAAGCATACACTAAGGGTAATGGAGTTCAAAAGGATGAACTTTTATGTTTCCTTATATAAAAATGGTGTTAGTAAAGAAGTTGAATCAGAGATAAGGCGCTTTTGCAGATGATGTTATTCTGTAAGCTTTAAATTACAAGATGGTGAGCAACTGCAAACTGACGTCGATAATGTTGTGAGATGGACAGTAGGCAATGGTATGATAATAAACGGGGTTAAAAGTCAGGTTGTGATTTTCACAAATAGGAAAAGTCCTCTCAGCTTTAAAATCTGCGTTGATGGGGTGAAAGTTCCTTATGGGAATCACTGTAAGTACCTAGGTGTTCATATAAGGAAAGATCTTCATTGGGTTAATCACATAAATGGGACTGTAAATGAGGGGTACAGATCTCTGCACATGGTTATGAGGGTGTTTAGGGGTTGTAGTAAGGATGTAAAGGAGAGGGCATGCAAGTCTCTGGTAAGTCCCCAAATAAAGTATGGTTCTAGTGTATGGGGCCCTCACCAGGATTACTTGATTCAAGAACTGGAAACAAATTCAATGAATAGCAGCTCGATTTTTCTGGGTGATTTCCAACGAAAGAGTAGCATTACAAGAATGTTGCGAATTTTGAGCTGGGAAGACTTGGGAGAAAGAGGACGATCTCCTCGACTAATCGGTATGTTCCTGGCTGTCAGCGAAGGGTTGGCGTGGAATTACTTTATTTAAGGAATAAGTTTGAGTGGTGTCTTTAAGAGTAGGTCAGATCACAATATGAAGATAAAGTTGGAATACAAGAGGACAAATTTGGGCAAATATTCGTTTTTAGGAAGGAGGGATTGGAATAGCTTACCCAGGGAGATGTTCAAAAAATGTCCAATTTCATCGAAATCACTAAAGGAAAGTCTAGGAAAACAACAAATAGGGAATCTGCCACCTGGGCGGCTGCCCTAAATGCAGATCAGTTGGGACTGATTAACTGATCGAAGCAATATGATTGGAGAACACTTTCCGGTGACAACATCAACAAAGCAAACTGCATGGTCAATTTACAAAAAAAAAATCTTCCTGTTAGTTATAGTCCTTGAATACCAGATTTTAAAAAATTTCGTGTGGCTATTTCTAGCCGGTTGCAGCCCTTGTAAGGCAGACCCTCCGATGAGGGTGGGCGGCATCTGCCATTTGTAGGTAACTGCGTGTTATTGTGGTGGAGGATTGTGTTATGTGTGGTGTGTGAGTTGCAGGGATGTTGGGGACAGCACAAACACCCAGCCCCCGGGCCACTGGAATTAACCAATGAAGGTTAAAATTCCCGACCAGTCCGGGAATCGAACTCGAGGCCCTCTGAACCGAAGACCAGTACGCTGACTATTCAGCCAACGAGTCGGACATAAATGATGATAATAATAATAATAATAATAATAATAATAATAATAATAATAATAATAATAATAATGTTATTGGCTTTACGTCCCACTATGTACTTAACGGCTTTCGGAGACGCAGTGGTGCCAGAATTTAGTCCCGCAGGAGTCCTATTAAGTGCCATTTAATCTACCGACACGAGGCTTACGTATTTTAGCACCTTCAAATACCACCGGACTGAGCCAGGATCGAACCTGCCAAATTGGGTTCAGAAGGCCTGCGTCTCAACCGTCCGAGCCACCACTCCGCCCGGCTATTATTATTATTATTATTATTATTATTATTATTATTATTATTATTATTATTATTATTAAAATAATATTCATCTTAGAAATGTATCTGTTTCGTGGTTTTTCCTGTGATAAGTTAGGTTTCTAGCTCAGCCAGTGTTATTTGAAGATGTTCAAATTCGCCAGATTCGTGACGGTAGATTTGCCTGCAAGTTAAGGAAGTTATCTCTGAATTGATTCAGGCACCTTGACGTGTCCACTTCGTCTGAATTTCTGTATTCACACAACATTAAATGAATATTCTCTTACAAAACTACACACTCTATTCTTGTTTGAGTGTAGAAATATTTGAATGTCGTTGTTCTTGTGGCTAAGATTTCATATACCGGGCGAGTTGGCCGTGTGCTTAGAGGTGCGCGGCTGTGAGCTTGCATCCGGGAGATAGTAGGTTCGAATCCCACTATCGGCAGCCCTGAAGATGGTTTTCCGTGGTTTCCCATTTTCACACCACGCAAATGCTGGGATTGTACCTTAATGAAGGCCACGGCCGCTTCCTTACAACTCCTACGCCTTTCCTATCCCATCATCGCCATAAGACCTATCTGTGTCGGTGCGACGTAAAGCCCCTAGCAAAAAAAAAAGATTTCATGTAAAGATTTTCTTTTGCTAGTGGCTTTACGTCGCACCGACACAGATAGGTCTTATGGCGATGATGGGATAGGAAAGGCGTAGGAGTTGTAAGGAAGCGGTCGTGGCCTTCATTAAGGTACAATCCCAGCATTTGCCTGGTGTGAAAATGGGGAAACTATGGATTCGAACCCACTTCTGTAATGATCTACCTCCTTTCAATGAAGCATGAAATTTTAATATGAGAGGATACTGGTCATTGCAGGAAATTTAAAATTCGAATTTGAGGTACAAACACACCAGATTATTCCTTCGCATGCTTCTGTTCTTTCAGGGACTTCGTCTCTAGGCCTTTCGTACCGAATCGTCGCCGTAATATATATCTCTGTCGGTGCGACGTAAAAGCGAATTGTAATCATAACTTGGTCTCAAATGGCCATCAGCTCCGTACTGCTTGATGTTCTGTGGACTTATTATGTAGCATTTATTGCACCCTTGCATGTCGATTGTCAACAGATGTCCTCGGAAGCATGTAATGAGATGTTTCTGTATCAGGGGTTTTGTATTCTTCTGTCACTTGCTGACAAATCCATGGGTTACGAAAGGAAATTTACCTTACATGAAATAAAGTCAAAGAAATTGGAGAATTTTAATTTATTTATGAATTTATTATTTATTAATTTATTATTAATTGTTATTTATTAATTATTTATCGTGAAAGTGATGAAAGTTAAACGAAGAATCAATAAACAAGGGAAAATTTTATGAAATGTGAACTAAACCTAGAACTTACTTAGTAAACCCCCTAAGTTATTACCTGAATTATTCTAATTTAAATTTACCATTGTTTTGAATGAATGAAAGAAAGAAAGGCAGAAAAAAAGAAAGAAGGAAAGAATGTAAAAGAAAAGAAAACCTGAAAATGTATTGAATCCAATTTGAAGTAACGCCGTTGGTTGATTCAATTGACCCATAAAAATTCAGTTTTTGTTACCGGGCTCTAAACTAAGGTTATCCACCGATTATTAATATCACGTATTATACCGCAGCCACCGAACTGATCTCTAACAGAATCGAAAATGCATCTAGTTTCACTTGAATCGACCATTATATAATTAAACAATTAATTAATAAGTTAAGTTGCTCATCTGCAAGGCATGGCACTCCAAAGTTCAACAACACTGAATATCGTAAAATTCAACAAACAAAATGATCGCACCATATTGTTTCACAACCAGACACCATGAAAACATGATACATTTTCCATTTGAAAGATGCATTTACTTTAAATGTTCCAGTGAACCGCAAATCAGTTAATGAAATTACTGCTGGTACTGATGCTCATAAACAACTAACTTTCAGCTTATGTTACAATGATATTGTGAATGGAAAATCCAATAAGAATCCATGAATATTAATTAAATTAATTTAATACACCGTTTATGAACGGAAATATTAAAAGAAATAATGACAATCTTCACCCTCTATGAATGGCATCGCAAGTCAGAACTGAAATTAACAATCAACGCCATCATCACTGGAAAAATAATATTAAGTGACCTTACTGAATCGTTACCGTTAACTATTAAAAATCTTTAAACGATTTTATTTGTGTAATCCGTTCCAACACTTACGGCAAAAATAAATAAACGGCTTTGATGAACGCTGTCATTTTAAATGGTAAAATAAAAATAAACCGGATTTGGTAATCACTGCCATCACTGTAAAAGTGAAGTCAAATAATACTGAGTTTGAGTTTGATAATTACTATCACCAATCTGGTAAACTATCAATGATCATTAACACCATCAGTCTGATGGACTAAATTAAAACTATCACTAAATTTGGTACTAAACAATACCATCAAACCTGGTAAAATAGGGTTAAACTGTGAAAGAGTTTAATGATCAATATAATCAATATCATCAATATCAAAAAGTTAAATATTCAGAGTGTTCAACGATCAATACCATCCATGTTAACTGAAGTTACATTGTCAAACTAGATCGAACTAATGGTCTCTCGGATTACATGGGTGTTGAGAAATTAGCCGTTTTTAAGGTTTGAAGTAAATAGTACGTAAATAATATTACGTAGTCGTGTTAGCCAAGCTTGAATTAATACTAATGTAAAATTAAGTGAACCGTCACTTAATAACCTTCATCACTGCCTACTAGTCAAACTACACTCGGACATTACATGGTCTACCTAGATAACACTAAATATTTCAATCTACAACGTTGACATGAAACTAAACTCCTCCCAGTCCTATTTTAATTTCAAAGAAAACTACGAGTGAAACGCAAATCACTCTCTGAATATTACATCAGTAATGTATAAATTATGTAGAACAATGGGATATCATCTGCATCTAAAACACCGAAGTGTGGGGATCCAACCTATCTCCAAGTTCCCATTTACGAAAGCCAGTTGTCAAGTAGCCTATTATTATTATTATTATTATTATTATTATTATTATTATTATTATTATTATTATTATTATTATTATTATTAAATATCAGAAAGTGTAAGGACAAACTGTCTGAAGCGTCTCACATTCATCCCTTTCCGTAACGGCATCGCCCATGACTTGCCTAACTTCCCACGTGACAAATCACACCTAGTTAGGGACCGCAGTCTGGAGTAGTTAAGGTAATGCGTGGAACTCATTTTTAAACAAGCATAAATTCTACACTATCCATTTCACTGAATTTATCCGTAGAGGCTTCATTGAATATTATCCTTTGAGAACATACAGCATTAGAGACCCCGATACCTTCCTTTCAAATGGTCGGTTGCTCCCACGGCCCAATTCGATTTTATTTTCGTAGAATCACAATAACGAGCATATCAACTCTTCTCGGATTCAATTACAAAACCTAATATTATCCTAGGGGCGTTATCATTCATATTTATGGATAATTTATCAACATAGTCTGCATGGCTCGTTAATTTCATGCCTTCAACCGTTCATATCTATTGGCCGTAACATTCAGTTTCTGTCTCAAAGTATTCTGGAAAATGTGACATTTTTCCCTCTCTTTCCAAAATTTTTACTGGAAACTTACGCGTTGTTTTATAACCATTGAGCTCCCACATTAAGAAAACATACCACCAAGGTATGTCGCCGTAAGACCTATCTGTGTTGGTGCGACGTAAAGCCAATTGTAAGAAAAATCACAAATGCAATTCTTCACATGTGACTACTCGCGTTTGACATTATTTTCACTGACGACAACAGAACTTCGTCATCAGTCAACTGTTGCACTCTATCTCTGTTTCGCACAAGTGGTTAGATAATTCATGTCATAAATTATCAACAAATTGACTCATGTAAGTTCCGGCGTTTCGTCTGCTGAATGCTGAAGTATCATTTATCGTACACGCAAATCGTGGACCAGAGCCCCAGGTATCGCCTCGCGAATCACGCATGGAAGAGTCTGCGCGTGTGAGTTCCTTGAAGCTTGTATAACCTTCTAGCCTGGCAGGAAACACTAACAAACTGTGGTGGAATAATTTTAAATTCCGCTACCTATAGATTTCGCACATTTCTGATGTCCATGTAGTTCAGGAAAATTCAGACATCACGAAATTCTAGATTTTTTTCTACAAGTTGATATACGTCGCACCGACACATATAAGTCTTATGGGATAGGAATGGACTAAGAGTGGGAAGGAAGCGGCCGTGGACTTAATTAAGGTACAGCCTGTTTCTAGGTGTCATATTTTTATCATCACTCTAAATGGTCCTAAATGGCAGAGTGTCCTTTCGATGCAACCATCCCCACTCTTGTCGGATGCAATGTTTGGGACACCTTTCTCTTTTGTATTCTCACGGTCAAACTAAAGGTTCACCTGCTCGAAACGAAGATAGTTTATTATTTCCTTAATTTGACCTGAATTATTTGGAATTATGCTGGGTTGATTTTATTTCCAATACGCGTTTAATTTACCGCGTATGTTTACAAAATAATTCCGGACATGCTCGAAACCTTCCGAGAGTTTCCCCTCTGATCTCACAAATTCGGGGAAGCTCTCTCTCCAAAGGGATTGTACTGTCACTTTCTGTCCCACATAGAGGACATCATATGACTCAGGACTACATCTTTATCGATCGGCCGGCTACAGTGTGTTGGTCAAGTCGTGACTGTTAACTTTCAATTAATACGTAGGTGGATCAAAAGGTTAGTTGCACTAACACGCCGCAGCAGCGCGTTGTGTGTCGCAATCGTGGGCACAGCGGAGAAAGGGACAGACACTGCCCACACGTCTGTTAGGCAGATCGCTGTGGTGTCTCGTCTAGTATTGTGGGAATAGCGGTCAAATGCAATGGCGCGTCAATTGGAAGTTCACTCCAAATGTGAGGTGCGTGCGACAATCCGATTCCTATGGGCCAAAAGGAAGAATTGCACGGACATTCATCCTGAAATTAGTGCTGTGTATGGGGAGCGGGCCATTTCCCGGCGAGGTATCGTAAAGTGGTGTCAGAAGTTCGAAGCCGGACGCACGGATATCACGGACAAACATCGCGAAGGCAGGCCCGCAACGTCCAGGACCCGTGCAAAGGTCAACAGTGTGAATGCGATCATTAGACAGAACCGGCGCATTAAACTGAGAGAAATCGCGACGCAGCTGAACATGTCATTCGGCAGTGTGTTCGCCATTATTCACGAGGACCTTGGATATCGTAAGCTGTGTCAAAGATGGGTCCCACGTCTTCTCACAGATGAGCACAAGGGACAACGATTCCAATCCTCCCTGGCAATTTTGCAACGCTATGACGCAGACGGCAACGGGTTTCTGCGGCGAATCGTTACAGGCGACGAAAGGTGGGTCCACAACTTCACCCCCGAAACGAAGCGAACATCAGTGGAATGGGTGCACCCCTCATCACCACAACGAAAGAAGGCCAAGGTTCAACCTTCAGCCGGTAAGGTTATGGCAACTGTTCTTTGACATGGAGGGTTTGCTGCACGTGAAATTCATGCCGAAAGGAACGACGATCAACGCTGCGTCGTACTGTCAAACGTTGCACCGGTTGCGTAAAGCGATTAAAGAGAAGCGCCGGGGGAAATTGAACGCCGGTGTGATTTGTTGCACGATAACGCAACACCTCACAAGGCCCGCCAAACGAGAGTACTGCTGCACCGTTTCAAGTGGGAGGTCTGGCAACATCCACCCTACGGTCCCGACCTAGCGCCATGTGACTTTCATCTGTTCGGTAAGCTCAAAACGGAGCTCAGTGGTCGACGTTTCCAGACCGATGAGGTGAAAGCCGCTGTTTCCGAGTGGTTGCAGAACGCTGGAGGAAATTTCTATGCATCCGGCATCGACAAGTTGGTTGTGTGTCCGCAGAAATATTTGGAGTCTCTTGGATACTATGTGGAAAAGTGACGTTACAGTGTATGAAGTTATAATCGTGTTGCTGTTGTATAGGTGGTGTAATAAATGGCCTTAACTGGGAAGTGCAACTTATTTTCAGATCTGCCCTCGTAATTTGGCGATTCCAGATAATGGGTTCAATATGTTGTGATTAAAGTTTTCAGGATATGCGGTCCATCAGAACAATTTTCGTTTTGTTCAATTTCGTATGCTAACGTTCAAGGAAAACGAAAGTACAATATACTGTAGGAGTGCGTAAATAAGTAATTCAAACATGCATTCTTAGACTGCGGTACGGTAAGGTTCATTTTCCTTTAGACGTAAGCATAGGAAAATAAACACAACGACTATTGTTCTGATGGACTAAATATCATACTCTATGTGCCTGGGAGGCGTGACCAGTCTTAAGGAAAATAATGGATAGGAATAGCATAGGGATATATGACCTTTTGCCCGAACAGCGACGAAATGTTAAATTCGCAGCTCCCAATCGGTAATAAAAGTTCGCGGGGATATTCAGTGAAGTTTGAAAATCGTGATGTTCCAGTATATATTGGTCTACGCCGTGGTAGTTTGAAGGATGTGCTGTCTTCTGTATCTGTGAAAACAGTTGTGGTCTCTAGCTGCAGCTATCCGCTGCCACCGTATGTAGCTTTAGCGGTATATTCCTTTCACGGCCTGTGTTTTTGCTGTGAAAAGGAGCTTAACGCTGATTGGTCCACCCTTGTGGCGAGCGGCTGCTGATTGACTGAGGATTCTCCGTATCTGTTCCGACTGTTGAGTGTTCTATGCTTCTTGATTTTTATTTCTCTGAGGGTTGATATCCAGTCTTAGTTAACGCGTTCGGTTTCTCTTTCTGTTAAAACTGTTGTATCTGAAAATGTTAATGTTTGTCTGTTGCTGTTGGGCGTGGTATCCTTGGAAATAAATACATCTATGTCCCGCAGGTATGCTCCGTAAACATTTACTAGACAAAATTCTGACATTTTGGACCTCTTAAATACGTGTTGTAGTTCACTTAACGCTAAAATGCAGTTGCATAATAATAATAATAATAATAATAATAATAATAATAATAATAATAATAATAGAACATTAAATCCGTCACTTTATGCTCAGTAAGCCAGTGTTCTATCATCTGAGCCATTCAGCTCGTCTATTATTATTATTATTATTATTATTTTTATTATTATTATTATTATTATTATTATTATTATTATTATTATTATTATTATTATTATTATTATTATTTCCTGTGCTCCGTAAAAATAAAGTTAACAAATCATTTTCGACGAATGGTGCCAGATTGTTACTCCCTGCCAGCTCAGGTTAGAGAGATCAGTTCGACAAAACAATTGTTTATGGTCACCTCCCTACATGACCTGCTGTGGTCAACTGATCGAATGGTTGTAAAATTAGTAAGAGTGAGTGTTTGATGATTAGTTAGATAGATTTACAAGTAATGTAATAGGACCTATGGAATCATGTATAAATTTAGATGTAAGAAGAAGTATTGTTATGTATGTAGTTCTTGTTACTTATAACTTTTTATTTCATTTTTAGAATTTGTTATGATCATGCACTGCATACTTTAATTTATCCCAGTATTTTGTTACATTATTATGTGTATAATTGCTCCAAAGGAATGTTCTAATTTTTCTTTAATGTAAGGTTTTGAGTATTTCTCATTACTAAACTTCACTGATCTTAACTATTTGATTTATTGTATATAAATGCTTACCTTAAGTTTAAAATTTTCAAATTTTACTAAAATTATGTCCGTTTTTAACACTGATCAATTTTTTTATAATTTAGTTAAATTCAGTTTTAATCCTTTATTATATTTTAATTATTTGACTTCAAATTGTAAACATAACGTGTTTAAGTGAAGAGATGGCATAGAGTCCTAACTTTGCCACTGAACAAGGCACTGATAAATAAGATATATTATTAATATTAGTCTATTAATATTATGATTAGTCTATTATTATTATTATTATTATTATTATTATTATTATTATTATTATTATTATTATTATTATTATTATTATTATTTTTCCAGCATAGTTCTTCTTTATTTAATGTGGCTATCAACTCCACCTCGTGCATGATATGTTTTGAGTTCAGCTGCTTTTAAATAATAATGTGATTTTGCTTAACGTCTCACCAACAACTGTTACGGTTTCCTGAGACGCCCAGCAGTTTTGCTCCCGCACAGTATAGTCTGGCTGAAACCGGAGAAATGTGAGTATAATTTTGCTAACGAACTCGCTTCCTCTAACAAAATATCTTCCAACGCTACTGCGATCTCACTCCATTAGCTTTGCTACACGTTGTGCCCTTATCTTTTATGTGTGGAATGAATTTGTTACAAACAGTTTTAATAGGGTTTTTTTTCTGGTTGATATAACTGTAATGAAAAGGGACCAGAATTCCATAAAATATTATCCTTGACAATTAGAAGAGCACCAATCCTGCATCTGACTAGGTTAAGTTGTTGAAATCCATTGAAAATCAGAGAACAGTGACCAAGATACCTGGTCCCTTAATATACGTCACTATCATAGTCATCATCATCATCCATTCTAAATATCAGTCGATGTGGCATTCAAACTTGGGTGTCTCCCCATTTCATCAATATTCGATAAGAGATGTTACCTTCGTCAGTTAGAAATCATTCTAAATATAGCTTTGTACTTTATTAAATGACAAGGATGGTTCTGCCATAACCAGCAAAATTGGTGTCAGGGCGCTGTGCTGTAAGAATTGGTAACGCACGTCGAATGTGGTTAATTTTAACTACACCGCATGGAATGCCAACCACCAAGAATGTGCGTTTTCCGTTTTACAATATTTAGAGACAGAGAGTGTTGTGGAGTGGTGACATGGTACAGTAAATACGACGTAATTTCGACTACGTACAGCAGAGTAACAGCCTGTACGACAATGGACGTGCAGTAAAAGTTTCATTCGACGTTCGCAAGGATTATGGTGCTCTTAATGGAGACCAGACCCGATCTCATCCCACTCCTGCAGTTTTCTTGCTAGCATTTTAACGTTACATCGACTCAGTTAAGTCTTTTGGAGACGATGGGTAGAAACCCAGCATTTGCCTTTGAGAAAATGGAAAACAACGGAAAACCATCCTCAAGAATGTGGAGTTGGAACCCACCATTTCTCACAGCTAGGCACAAATAATTCATGTCCGGACGAAACAGTCCTTACACCAGTCTGTTTGCAGGCCAAGTTTGCTCTTCGGGAGGGAAAGTTCGGTGGACTAAGGATATGTTGTTCATAAGTTAGTGAGAAAGATCGCTGATACAAAGAGGTGGGGAAAATGGCAGGGGTACTCGAAATAAGTAGATAAAGGTTACGATAGGAATGATCTCGAAGAATAAATCTCTTCGCATAAACCGGCCTCGGTGGTGGGGTCATGTTAGGCGATGGAGGAGGATAGGCTACTAATGAGAATAAAGGACTCGGTCATGGAATATAGAGGGAGACCAAGACGGTGAGGGTTAGACTTCGTTTCTAATGATTTAAAGACAGGATATAGAACAAAATGGGACCACACAGCTGGTTACAAATAAAGGATTGTTGGGCCGGGATGAATGGCTCAGACGGTTGAGGCGCTGGTCTTCTGAAACCAACTTGGCAGATTCGATTCCGGCTCAGTCCGGTGGTATTTGAAGGTACTGAAATACGGCAGCCTCGTGTCGACAGATTTACTGGCACGTAAAATAACTCCTACGGGACTAATTCCGGCACCTTGGCGTCGTAGAAATAGTAAAATAGTAAGTGGAGCGTTAAACCAGTAAGATTACTATTATTGTTATTATTAATAAAATTATTAATGTGGGATTGTGAATGCGTTTAGTACATTTGTAGGGGCATGGAGATTTAACGTTGAATGACATATGTACGCTATAATGGTTTATGTATGTATGTATGTATGTATGTATGTATGTATGTATGTATGTATGTATGTATGTATGTATGTATGTACTGAATCCTTTGGTCCACTCTGAAGGATACCTACCTTCCTTACCTATCAGCAAAATTTCATGATATTTGTCTCTTGGGTCGTTTCGGGTCCTTCGTCACTTGCTGAGGTAAACGTAGGGTTCAGTAATCCTAATCTATCTACTCAAATGAAAGGTCTATTCATAAAATATTTTTATTTTATTTTGGACAATTTTCTGAAGAAATAATAATTTGTAATCCAGGTATAATTCGGACTCATATCTTGTCCACTCCACCATAATCATTTTACACAGCGGGGCCGAACGCTGGTTTGAGCCTTTGACTTAACTGCCTGATGGGCATCCTTACTAGAAACCATGGTCTCAATTATTAAATAAAGAAAGGAAAGTCTGTAAATCCTTAAATTCGGCTTCCATGTGAGATTACATGTACCATCACAATGATTCTTGACGGTCCAGCCCTCGTAACACGAACGCTGGACTCTGGGTATAATTAAGGCAGCCCGATCGGTGTGTGCCACACAGTGGTTATACGGCATGGACCCTTAATTGAATCGATGTGACCTGCGACTATATCATGGACCGACCTCTAAACTTCTAAGTTACTTTAAAGTCATTGTTGACGATGACCGCAAGGAAAATGATGCTACAGTGGCATATGGCCTTAATCTAAGTCACTGAGATTGATTACCCCATGACCATCCAAGTTTCTAAGCTGAAGGCTAAACACAATTAAGCTACATCGGTTGATGACCAATGTTTCCGCTTTACTAACCCCAGCACATTTACTGATCAATCAATCAAAGTCAAATAATGCAACAACAACAACAACAACAACAACAACAACGCTTACACTACTTTGTGGCAGTAAAATCCATTACCTTCGGATATGTCCCCTTAATCGTTACGTTAACATTTAAATATTCCCGGAAAAATAAATTAAGATATCCAGAATGCATCTCCAAGTTATTCGCTTGCATTTAAAGTTATTTCACAAATACGGTTCCACTGAATTTAATAATTAAGTAAATTAAAAATGATTTAATGAAATCTTAATGAACAACAAATTCTATCTCCGCGGACGAATGGTTTCTTTCACAAGTCCCTACTCAATATTTGACGCGGTTATATTCATTTCATGTTTAATGTTTATCATCTATCGTTATTTTGCAGCTGGAAAAAATTTACATAATTTATTCCCGGTATTATATCTTTTTTCATGACATCACACTTTAAATATAATCTAACCCAGCTATTATAAATACTTGGATAACCCTAATAATTACGTACAAACCAAAAGTAACTCGCCGTATAATGTAAGCTGATTACGATGTCATATCTTGTCATGACATTTCATAAAGTTTGTGCACCCTCACAAACAAACAATAATCACTACTACCACTCTATATTTTTGATAACCCTGAAATTGGCTAATCTCGCTCATTATACTCTAACTTTATGGTTTCAGATATACATTACAATCTTAATTAAAGAAATTCACAGTATCTAATAACCTACACGTTATTTCCGGATGAAAATTTCAACTAGATCCCGCGGTTAATGATATCCGCTGCCAAGAATGCAATCTCGCTTCAATACGTAACACTCCACACACCTTCCGTTACACTAACTGTCCCCTATTGATCAGCTGGCGGTATCGACCAAGACGACCCTCCGCTGTCTGTCAGTTTCGACGTGAAACACATGTCTTCGTCATACATGACTGGCTTCGTAGAATGAACCCCTTTGACTTCGCAAAATAGAACAAAATACGATATTCTGACCAAACAAATATGCACATAGATTTACTTTCAAATGTCCCACAATAATTGTACACGTCGCAAATTAACACCGGCGTGAATTCTCTCACTCATTTCCATCCCATACATATAAAATCTTCCTCGGGCTCACACCAAAGTCCCGGCATCATCTACAGGTTTCCAATCACCTGATTGACAAATCCTATCTCAATTCACACCACAAATCTAACCTCTCAAACTCGACGACACTCACTAACAAAAGAACTGGAATAAAAATCCTTACTAGTATCCACGACGCCTAATAACGCAAAACACTTTAATAATGAACGACTTCGCATAAAATGATCTCGTATTTTAAAACTGGATTTTCACGAGAATGACTGAAAAATTTACTGTTATTATTGTCACACAGGCACGGTTTAAACGGACGTAGAATACGTTACACTTCGTAACAAATTCACCGATCTGCATTACTCAACCTACGTACAGTGCTTCCATCCGATTGAAAATGGGTAAACACGGATCCCTTTAATTCCAACTGAACATTTTACGTCGAATAAACATCTTAATTTGACATCACTAAGTATAGGCAATAAATACACGGAAATGACGATCTACTTTGGACGTGATATCACTCCGAAACCCTCATTAATAACTTTTTATAACATCATACGGCACTCGCAATACTTTAAAAATTTATCCAAGCAGAAAATAAAACCAGTGACCTTTCGTCACATTTCTGACCTTTACGGAAAAACATATGGGTGACCAACTGCGTCATAAATACCCATGTCAAATACATATAAATTTGACATCATAAAACAAGATATAGTAGGCGGTAAGATGGCATGTCACCTATCTTATGTCACGTCAGCGTTCATCTTTGGGCTCACCTGCGACTCCTTTTCATTTATTTAGCCATGTTTACATTTTTGGCTTTACATAACATTTTTATTATTCCTGCTTCCTGGAAATAAAGCATAAAAAAAAGAAATGCCCTTCAGTTGTCGTTCTTGTTGATCGCACTCGACTGATAGTATTTATTACCCGCGCACGAATTACTTTCTTTACCACACAATTTTTTTAAATACTTCTTCGGTATCTTGACCGTCCTTTTTATACAATTACTTCTGCTCAAACAACTATCACCACATGGAGTCAAGACCCCAGCCATATCGGCTAAAATCTGTTGGTTGGACTTAGTCTACTTGTCGATCGATTTACAGAACAGGTCAACCCTCTGTCTTCAGCCTCAAGATACAAATGCAGGGGGCATTCAATATGGCGTCCCTTCCATATATATAGACAGTACCCCCTGTCCGCAGGCATTTTCCCTTTGCCGCCAAGAAAATTTGCGTAACTTTTTCGACTTAAATGAACTGTATTTAAGAGTTTTCGATGTAACCACATACTTGCTACATTGCTAACAGTAGTGTTCCTGGACATTTAAAATTTATTCTTATTAAATTAACTGGTTAAATGACCTCATTTGATATGCACTACTTTTTGTCGACTTAGCGTGGGTAAGCTAGACACGCGCGTCCATTTGAAATAATCCCCAGAAATGGCTTAGCAGTCTCAAATCCGTTTTACTGAAGACCAATTGTCTTATAGATAAATACAGGACCCTAATTATATTGCCTTCACCACTAATTCTTTCATTTAATTATTTTTATTCAACGTAAACTTTCTTCTGTATCCTTCCACTGCCGACACGTGCGGATGACGTCGCGTGGGAATGAAGGTAGCCACCCCCTTACCACGTGTCACTCCCGTGATATCAAGAAATGTATGTAAGTAGGTGCAAGAATATTTGCAAATCCGCAGATATGAAGAGAAGGCGTCTTGTGAAGCATCGGTTTTCCCAGTTGGAAAACCATACCCCTCTAGTTAAGATTGTACGTAAGACTATTGCTTCTGCAATCAGGAGATTTGAAATCATTTCAAATTATTAGTTGTCGTCATTATTCCTGTGTAATTGTGGTGCTCTCTATTTGAAACTCCGAAAACGTATGTTTCTCACTCCTTTTTTCATTTTTTTTTTACTATTTGCTTTACATCGCACCGACACAGGCAGGTCTGATTGCGACGATTGGACAGGAAAAGCCTAGGGGTGTGAAGGAAGAGACCGAGGCCTTAACTTAGATACGGCCCCAGCATTTGCCAGGTGTGGAAATGGGAAACACCATAAACCATCTTCAGGTTTGCGGACAGTGGGGTTCGAATGCCCTACCTCTCAAATGCAGGTTGATAGCTATGAGACCCAACCCGTGCGGCCACTTGATCGGTGACAGAATTATGTTGAACAGGTGTATGTGATACACACAGTTTGAGATGTGAGCTTTGAGAACGTCGTTGGAGGGAAGAAGTTCTTAAAAAACTTGGGGTCCAAGATTTATCAACTCGGGGCGAATTGGCCGTGTGGTTAAGGGCGCGCAGCTGTGAGCTTTCCTATCCCATCGTCGCCATTTGGCCTATGTGTGTCGGTGTGACGTAAAGCATGTTGTAAAAAACGGAAGACAGTGACTTGTTCATGTAGGAACTGCCTGATCCTGTATTATCACCAAGTCCTTATTGTATACAGTATGTGTAGCAATAACAATTGAGCTTAGTATTTATGCTATTTCTTTTACGTCCAGCCCACGCAGACAGGTCTTACGGCGACTATGGAATAGTGGACTCGAACCCCACTGTCGGCAGCCCTGAAGATGGTTTTCCGTGATTTCCCATTCTCACACCAGGCAAATGCTGGGGGTATACCTTAATTAAGGCCACGCCCACTTCCTTCCCACTCCTAGGCCTTTCCTATCCCATCGTCGCCATATGGCCTATGTGTGTCGGTGTGACGTAAAGCATGTTGTAAAAAAAGGACTTACCAACGTAAAGGTCGAGGGAAGAGTGGACAGTATAAGGAACTGCTTGACAAACCAGGAATACAGCATATCTGAGTAAAATAATTTGTAATGTAAGAAACCAAAGATCCTTGATTTTATAACGAAGGGAAAAATTGAAGGACAAAGAAAACAATGGGGGAGGCCAACGTATTGATTTCCAGATATCAAAGGGGACGGGAATACGAACTAATGAACACATGTATAATGAAGTAGCTAACCTAGAAGCATTAACCTTAGTGAATGTCAACGTCTGGGGGACAGGACAAGACCTGATAATCGGAAGACAGTGACTTGTTCATGTAGGAACTGCCTAATTCTGTATTATCACGAAGTCCTTATTGTATACAGTATGTGTAGCAATAACAATTGAGCTTAGAATTTCTGCTATTTCTTTTACGTCCAGCCGACGCAGGCAGGTCTTACGGCGACTATGGAATAAGACGGGGCTAGGATTAGGAAGGAAACGACCGTGGCATTCCTTAGGCACGACCATAGCATTGAGCTTAGATTTAGGACATGCTTATGATAAACACACATTTACTGTCTCTGTGTTTATCTGAAGTGAATGGACGTCAGTGTTGCAAGCTGATTATCCTTCTGTTCTAGTATAGCGGGTTTGATCTCGTCTGAGGTCGTTGGCATTTCATGATGTTTAAATACAGAAACTTTTTGTCGTTGATTAGCAACTCGTTGAAGAACTCCTGCGGAACAATATTCTGATAACCTGACGTCTTTCAAAATCTACAGCACTCCAAAGGGCATTAAGAACATCGTTATTGTTATCAGGAGTCGGTACACTCAGTGTTAGGACTCGAATGTCAATTTAGCTTCCTTTTTCTATCGGACTTGGTGAGAAAGCCCGAAATTCAGCTTGAGATCATACGATTCTAATAAACTAAAATAGAATTCCCATTGTATATAAAAATTTCGTTTCAAAGTTAATTCTGAGCCAGACACCCGGCAGCAATCGATCGATGACTGTGTAAAGATACCAACACAGCGCTAGAGGCATTGAAGGTCCATTTTACAAATCGTTTTATAAATCTGAAATAGAAGACGTGGACTGCTCCACCCAAAGGAACTGTTAAAGTTGGAAGTCAGTATCCGGTTTTCGGGAGATAGTAGGTTCGAACCCCACTGTCGGCAGCCCTGAAAATGGTTTTCCGTGGTTTCCCACTTTCACACCAGGTAAATGCTGGGGCTGTACCTTAATTAACGCCACGGCCGCTTCCTTCCCACTCCTAGCCCTTCCCTGTCCCATCGTCGCCATAAGACCTATCTGTGTCGGTCCGACGTAAAGCAACTAGCAAAAAAAGTAGTTGGAAGTATTTGTAATATTATAACGTGATGTCCGACTCGTTGGATGAATGGTCAGCGTACTGGCATTCGGTTGAGAGGGTCCCGGGTTCGATTCCCGGCCGGGTCGGGGAGTTTAACCTTCATTGGCTAATTCCAACGGCTCGGGGGCTGGGTGTTTGTGCTCTCCACAACATCCCTGCAACCCACACACCACACATAACACTATCCTCCACCACAATAACACGTAGTTACCTACAAATGGGAGATGCCGCCCACCCTCAACGGAGGGTCTGCCTTAAAATGCTGCACTCGTCTAGAAATAGCTACACGAAATTAATTAATATTATAAAGTGATGTGATCTAACTTACACGTTGAACTAAATAAATGACAATCGTTTTGGAAGCCACTTAGATTTAATGAAGTTATTTAAATTTCCGTACGTGTTTCTTTCCTTCAAGTATCACAACTTGTAAAACTGGAAGTAATAATGAATGCCTTGTAGTGGCCATCTGTGGACAAGATATGAACGTCAACGTTACCATGTTGATGTTGACCGTCCCCTGTGGGATCTGGAAGACTCTACGAATAATATATTGGTTGAGCTGTACGAAATCCTCTTCCTGGACTTAGCTTCTAATGATCAACAGGGCTCCCCGTTGGCAGTAGCAATATTGGTGTTGATGGTTGATCGTGTCCTTGGTAATTAGTTAGGCATTAATTGCACATGCTTTGGGCTGTGTTTGGACAAGGATAATTCATATAGGGGATGTAAATGGTAGTACATCATCACTAGAGAAATATGGGCGTGAGTTTCGAGAAGAGCACACGAATGACACGCTCTTGGAGACTCGAATGTGCTGGAATTTTATCCTTCAGGAGTTCTTTACAGTTTTAGTATATCAGCTGACAAGAGGATGGCATATTGGAGCACCTTCAAATACAAACGGACTGAAAGGGGTCCGAACCAACCAACTTGGGCTCAAAAGTAAACGTTCTTCCATTTAAGCCACACAGCCCGGCAGATTGTTTCTCTGGATGTTAATTTCCTGTCACATTTTCTAGTGCTGTATTTTTATTAAAATTCATTATGTCAGCCGCTGTGTCACAGGCTACAGAGCAGAGGTGCTCAACTTCATTTGCGGGTGGACCGGGTGGTAAATTTCTTAACGAAAGGTGAATCACATTAATCCCACTTTCACCTCCTCATCCCCCACCACTAACATACAAACAAATCGAACACCCGGCTGTTCCCAGGAGCTTTTTCATTTTTTGTTTAATTATAGCATCAATCAATCAATCAATTAATTAATTAATCAATCAATCAATCAATCAATCAATCACTACTGATCTGCATTTAAGGCAGTCGACCAGGTGGCAGATTCCCTACATGTTGTCATGAGTTGAGAGGCTCGGATTGCGTCCCCGAGCCGGTGCGTTGACGTTCTTCCCCTGTCTTTAGGTATGCGCCTTCCCCACACTCCCGGTTCCGTCTCCGCCTTAAGTTACCCTTCCGTTCTTCCACATCGAAACTTTTGGCTTTATAGACGAGAATGTTTGGGTATTCTCTTAAGCCATAATAGTTCAGAAGGTATAACTTTGGGCGCTTCCCGCCGCTACGCTGGTTTGAATGCTACATAGGCACGACTTTGAGGTGATCAATCACAGGTGAAGATTTTTTGCGCTGTCGGCACGTTACCACTACCTTAGCTCACACTGTTCTGTTCCATGTATTGTCTCATAAAGTGCAGCAAAAAGTTTACGGATATATGGTTGCATAGAATGGAGTGTATAGGAGTTGTGAGTAGCCTAGCTATTGTGTGTCACATGGAGTATCTTGTCGTAATGATTATTTTATGTTTATTAAACTTTACAGTTTTTTTCTGGAGTAGATCGTACCGGTGCGAGGGTCACTGGGAAGGTTTACAATCGCTTAGGGAAAGAATTTAATGCTGTGAGAAATTAGAAGGAACTGTGTGAGTCACGTGTTGGCTGGAGCATGCGCGGCTTCCAGTCTTTTGAGGCAAAGTGTTCTGAGTATTGTACTCCGTGATAAGCAGGCGGAATTTATCAGATGTTTGTTTTCAGGATACATTTCATCTATTGCAAAAGGTATACAGTTCTTTACAAATTTTCCATCGGAAAATGATTTCCCTTTCGTGGCTAATAAATATATAGTTCTATGTCTAGCACGAACTGCAGTTATATTGTCCATGATATGTTTGGTAAACGTCTGTTTTTTGGGCGGTGAGACCTTTCATTAAATAGGAAAACCTCCCCCCACCATAATACTCCACTGTATTTATTATATACAGCTTAGAGTCATAAATACGCCTCTTGTAGTCCTTACAAACTGAAATATTCACTTTATGTATAAGACAAGTATGTGCCTGAGTTTGGGAAGCTGCTCAGGATACTATCAGAACATGGAACACAATTTTCCTCAAAAACCCGGAGAACTAAATTGGCAGAAATTGGAATCCAACATATTTATTCGTCGATACGATATCCGCAAGGGAATATGTCTGAATGAGTCATAAGATAACTCGGCAGGATGTTCAGGTCGTACGTGAGCGATAAACACAGCTCATGGTTTTATCGTCTGGACGATATTAAGCGGTGGTTTAACGTCGCTAAGCACGGCAGCACTGGATATTCTCGGACTGAGGTTCAGTTAGGTAGGAAGCCTACCAACGAACTCGCTAGCTACAGCAGAAGCGGTACCCAGGGATATCTGCATCCAGCTGACAAGGGATATCTTAATTAAGGCAGGTAATAGGAGAATTTGGAAGCAAATGGGGAAAGTACAGGACGAGTTTGAGGTGGGTGACGAAGTCCTTCTCAGAGTTCCTCATTTGTCCAATGCCGTTCAGAAAACTATGCATGAATTATTTTATTTATATCAGGTTCCGGATACTGTGGGGAGTAGAATAGGCAAGTTTGCTTATCGGCTTATAACTTCTGACGTCAAGGTCCTTGCTACATATATCTACAGTCTTCGCAGATATAAGAGATACGATCTGCACCTTGGATGGGAATAGTATCAATTTTGAGCTAGAGTTCAGTATTATGAAGGGATTGTGTTCAAGGATGTATGAAACAATCAAATTTGTTTGTATAATAGGCATATTATTATTATTATTATTATTATTATTATTATTATTATTATTATTATTATTATTATTATTATTATTATTATTTGGACAAATTGTATTTCCCGTGTGCGAATACAATGCAGTAGACGCAATGTGTATATCTTTATCACAGTAATGTAGGTGTTCAGTTAAATCATTCTAGGATTATTTATGTAGTTCTGTTTTGTGATGTATCATAATATGTGATATAATCCATTCACCAAGGGGGCGTTATGTGATAGAACATACAGTATATAACACCCTAGCACTGTATTCAGAAGTAAGAGATATTATTATTGTCAGTATTCGATTTATTATTACTATTATCATCATTATTATTTCATTTGTACGTTTATTCTTAACATCTTGAGCTGGAAAGTCTCCATATGTGATATGAATAATTTGCTTTGTACAAATGGGTGGGAAAACAGTGCTAATTACAACTCGGAAAGTTCTGTGAGTCATACGGGCTGCCCAGATTTCGTGACGCGGCCTGGTTGTTATTGTCATGGGATCCGGAAGAGGTTCAGGGCGTGGTCTTGACCAAGGGATCTTTTACTCGTGAGTGGATGGCCAGGATCAGTCTAGACGTATCATGTGAGAGGAAGGGGAAGCTGAGGTCTATATTTAGGCATGTGATCAAACGGCGAGAAGGACGGCAGTAGAGGAGGACGCCCCCTGGCGTTCAGAGGCTGCCGTCCAGGCCTTGCCTGCCAGCGAGTCAGTCGAGGTGCAGACATCGATAAGCGCCCCACGGGACAGGGAACGCAGTCAGGTGTCAGCGCCGACGGACACCGCCGCCACCAGCCAGGAGGAAGGAGAAGACGACGTCGACACAGCTGAACCGCCAGCAACCCCGGGGGTCACCAGACCTGGAGGAGGGCCACCAGGATGTGGCCTCTTCCCCTGCCGAGAACAAACCCTCGGGGAGGTGACAACGCCGCCCCCGGACCAGGAGGAAGAAGAAGACGACGCTGGCCCACCAGGAGAGGGCCAACCAGCCGCAACCTAAGACTGTTCCCAGGACAACAGTTGACCGAGGAGTCTACCACTAGAGGACCTCAGCAGGTAGCGGCAAACAGGTCAGATCGAAAGGTCCCCCTCAGCAGCTCTTGCAGTGTTTCCGCTGCCTGAGGTGGGGCCACCGTCAGGTTAGCTGTGGGCTCGAAGTGAGGTGCAACCGCTGTGGTGGTGATCATCATTACACGGCCTGCGCTACACTTATGGAGGCGCCGGTGTGCGCCAACTGCGCGGGGGCCACCCGGCGTCCCATCGCAGTTGCCCTGTATACCGGGCAGGGAGAAATGAGGCCCGGCGTCATGACCCACCCTCATCCAGGAGGCCCCCGCTCAGGCGGGCTTGGCCTAATTCTCTGGGATTGGAGACTGTGTACGAGGGACCACAGGAGAGTCGGGCGGTGCGACAGTCCCTAGTGGCTATTGCCGTATGGCTCGGCAACCGGCAAGGACCGCGCTAACCACAGCAGTGACCAGGAGGACTGATCCCCTGAATAACTGGACCGGCGAGGAATAGGCTTATGACTTGTGCATGATACCTATTCCCAACTAACGCAATTACCTGGACCTCTCCAGAACCACATCCTTGCATGTGCTATCTACAAAATGTCAGGTTTTACACGTAGGCATCTTTCTATTTTCGCCTATGTGGTTTCGTCCTGACGCTTATTACCCGATTACACCACTATTAATACCCACCCACCACCACATCTGGCCTGGTAGCATGCTGAGCATGGGGACAGGCAGATACTCCTGTAGTATCACACTTCCACTTCTCCCTGCTATCTTTCTCTTCTTAGAACTAATAGCATGTCGGAGGCCATGTAGATTGAGTCGATGGTCACGCGGAGGGAGCGGGCTTCGGGGCCCCCCGAATTAAGAAAAACGGCGTGAAGGACTGGACTTCAAATTTTGGTGGAGAAGATTTTACTTAAAACTTAGAGAGGAGATGCAACTTTGGTGGAACGGTGGAACATGGTTTTACTCTCTTTGTGGAGTGTGGAATGTTTTACTAACTTGCAACTGTGGAGGGCTTAGGCACCTGGTATTGTATCACTTGTGGCGGCTTGGTATTATATGTTTGTGAAAGCTATGGGGTACAGTAAATCAGACTTTCCATAATTTATGCTCTGGAACAGCTAACGTGTGTTGCTCGAGTGAATGTATCTTTAAACCATGTGTTAAAGTCAGCGAACACAGTATGATAAGGTACAGTATCTGTGTGATATAACAAAAGCCAGTAATGAGAATATGCAAGCTGTGTTGATACACAGAGACAGTGAAGAGTACTTATATACATATTTGTGGTTTGTTCAACGGACTGACTGCAAATGGTGGCTTGGCCCTCGTTTCTGGTTTCCTACTGTTGTTGTTGTTGTTGTTGTTGTTGATGTTGTAAATATGGAGCCTTCGAGTGGTGTTTTGTGAGTGTATTTTATGTATATTTTGGTGTGTTGATGATGTGCCCATGCACAGACCTTATTTAGAATATTGTTAGAAGGCCTGAGTGTGCAGCTTTATGTATACGCTCTGGGAGATAAAGAATTATCATGTTCTATCTAATTTCGAGGGATCCTTTCTGGTGAACTCTGGCGCTCATACTACGGACAATTCGATAAATTGTTTTCGTTAATGTATTTTATTTTAGTAATTCCTTCTTTTATTTATTTATTCATATATTTTGAATTAGATTACAATTGACGCCCAAGAGTGTGGTGATAAAGTATTTTATTTCATTTATATTTGATTATTTTAATCATATTGCTATGGTTAATTATTATTATTCATATACATATTACAATCTGCAGAGTAAAGGCTGAATTACTGTGACTCTTCTCGACCATGCACTGGTGCACTTCCTCAGTCATGTCAAAAATTAACACAATTACTTTAGAAACTTAGATAATTTTTAAAGGGATAGCTCAGTTGGTTGTTATCTCGCGGGAATCGACGCAAACAACTTGCGGTCTTCGCTCAAAACGTAACTGTAATTGGGAGTGTGTTAACAGAAATTCGAAATAAAGGAAACTATCAGCAGTTAAGTTTCCTTAAATTCGTAATTTTTTCAGTTTATACATATTGTTTACAATATTTCCTCTTTATTTTCAATTATTGTATCCAGTATATTTATTTCTGCACCTCAAAAGACTGTAAGACATTGTAGTATTGTAGCATTGCACATACAATGGTTGTACGTATGTGCAACCATTGTCCCTTTCCTCTACGGGTTCGAATATGAAGTGAGATGGATATTCTTAGCGAGTTTTTATGACCGGATGCCTTCCTGACGTCAAACTCACCAGAGGATGTAATGGCATGAAATGAATTACGTGATATGTGATACTAGGACGGGAGAGGCTGAAACCCGGTCCCGCTACTCCTGTCGAAAAGCACCAAGGTGTCTGCTCAAGTCTTAACGTCCCCATCCGACAGACCATTAACGGCGCCATTTGCCCTCTCTCCATTTGAGCACTTCTGAGAGGTTTGAAATTTTATCCAGAATTTTGGGCACTAAGTCAAGGGATTAGAAATTGTATACCACCTCCTCCCCTACCCTTCCGGCCAACATTCTGTTGGTGAAAAATGTTTCGACCAACGGGCCTCGAACCGGCTAACCACGGGGTCAGACCGATTAGACTTCAACGATTTAACGATGACGGTCATGAGGCAGGTATAACCCTTTCCTGTGATAAGGATTTTAATACATCTTGGCATACTCTTGGCACCCACAGAAACATGAATACAGCCACCTCATCATGGTGCCATACCTGCTGAAGATGTTATTTTATTATTTTATTACTGCAACAAGGGTTGCGGACCTTGTTCTTTATTTTATTTCCAACTCCTACCGGAATAGAATCTTTCACTGTTAGCACGTATCCTATCTGCTGAAAAATTGAAGACATTTTCACAGTTACTCGAAGACCTCTAGTGAGTGGTAACTGCGTTGCCCCGGTGTTAAGGTTAACAGAGTGCTTCACCTTCATCTATATTCAGACCATATCCTAGAGAAATGCAACGTTATTGAAAGTTTCTGCAATGGGACTAGTATAAAGAATTCCTAATCCGTTGTCCGTTTCATCTTCCATTTTACGTGCTCCGCGTAGGAGATGCAGATATTGTGAAGTCAGTTACAGTGTGCGTGTAAACTTTCGTGCAGTATTTTGAAATGAGCTTTCGGAATGATAGTCTAGAACCGAAAACAAAATGTGATCCTAGAATTTCCTTTAAATGAACTTGAAAAACACCGATGAATACATTTACTCAGGATGATCTTGTGAAGTGACCACTGAATTCTTCAAAGTTTTCTAAACGACGGAGACCGCAATGCCACTTCTTCATTTTCTAGCTCAAGTCTGTCCGTTTCTTTTCAAATAGCGGTGCCTCTTCTCACGCAAGAACTTCAGCATACTCTCTGCTAATTTTTTTTTGTATGATTCATGCATCATACATTAAAGTGAAGACGTTTATGTTTATATAGTTACAAAGAGATATATTTCAATTGAGGATGGCCCAATTAGTCCACATACACAATAAATTGTACTTGACACAGAATGACAACACTTCATTAATTAATGGCTATTTACAAAAATCTCTTTTTCTCACAGCGGATTCCGGCTGGCAGTCTGTAGCTGGAACGACGATCCCTCGTAATCATAGCTAACAGGTCTCACCTTCCACTTTACAATGCACGCACCACTGTCCCTTCACATGCAGTAAAGTATGGACATACGTCTGTTGACTATCACAACGCACGACTGTTGTACAATTCGTTCGACTCCAGACAAGACCAATAACCTGCACACTCAATTTACGGAACTGCTCCATATACTGAACTTTTAACTCAAGACTCATAACTGTCCACTGAACACTCGCCACAAGACCACAACATGACACAACTAAGACTACCTGTCCGCGGCAAGCCTACTTTTATGTACCTGGCTATGAAACTCTAGCTGCGACCAGGATAAGAGCGTTCCAGTTTCGCTTTCCAGAAAATCCACGGAGATATCGGACAGAAAGCACAACAGAAGCAGAGGGCGTCACATGTCCTCAGGCCGGCCGGGAACTCCGCAGCCTGACTCACTCATCCCCTTCAGTAAATACCGAAGGGCGCTACAATAGTACTTGACAGTCGCATGTCCAAGTAAAGATAATATATATCGTTCAATGCAGGGATTTTTATCTTTGGTTATATTTAAAATAATGATTCACTGCGCATGACATACAGTACAGCGCTAAGTTTGGTTGTCCTAGCAGTACAGATACAATACGTCCAATAGCGGTATTTTTAAATTATTTACAATTTGTTTTAAGTCGCGCCGACACAGATAGGTCTTATAGTGACGATGGTATAGGAAAGGTCTAGGAGTGAGAGGGAAGGGGCTCTGGCCTTAATTTAGGTACAGGCCGAGCATTTGCCTGGTGTGAAAATGGGGAAACCACGAAATACCATTTTCAGGGCTGCCGAGAGTTGGGTTCGAACCAACAATCTCCCGGTTGCAAGCTCACAGCTGCGCGCCCCTATTTACGGTGTATTCTGACTTTCCGTTCAAATTTAATCAATTTACAGTAGGTCATTTCTGAGGGCGTATGGGGGAATTTAACATGGAGCAATTTGATTCGTCAACGATGAGCTAATAGTTACTGTACATGCGCTAGGGATCTTCAGGAGATTTGTGTGTCTTGCAGTGACGGACTTTGAGTTTTCGAACTCCACCGCAACAAGCTGAGACCAAATACCGGAAAAACTTAGGCTTGAATAGAATACCGGCATTACAAGATACCTATACCCTTATATAACTGGTATTCTGGAGACCGTTATTATTACAGATACAATACGTCAAATATTGGTATTTTTAACAATATGCGTTAAGTCGCGCCGACACAGATAGGTCTTATGGTGACGACGGGATAGGAAAGTCCTAGGTTTGAGAAGGAAGAGGCCGTGGCCTTATTTGAGGTACAGGCCCAGCATTTGCCTCGCGTGAAAATGGGGAACCACGGATAACCATCTTCAGGGCTGCCGATAGTGGGGTTGGAACACACTATCTCCCTGTTATAAGCTCGCAGCTGTGCGCCCCTAACCGCACGGCCAACTCGCACGGTAAAAATACCGGTATTTTCATGGTGGTATATAAAGGTTACAGTACCAGTAAAGACTGAGGGGGGGGGTTAAATATAGTCGTAAATAAATACTTAATATAGTCGATTGAATTCATACATTGGAAGGTATTTTACGAAAGAGATTCCAGCATGTAAGTTCAGGAGCATAGATCACACTACTGAGCCTAGTCGTATCGAGCTGAGTCCAAAATAAAATCTAGAAAAACGAAAAAACAGAAAAGGATCTGTGTATTAAATAAAGAAAATAAGTATTTAATTAATTGAAGGGCCTAGTGCCTCCTTTGTCATGTGTTTGCGTGTGCCCTCACAACCACATCGGTATGACACGGCTAAATGTCGTGTGCATGTTTTCTGGATGCAGTGATAACTTACTGCGGATTAAGGCTGATTCGTACTAGGCCAGTAATTTAGTCCAATGGCGAGTGATTTAGTAGCTCGACTAATCGAGAAAACAGTATATTGCGGAGGGTGTTCAGACACAGTTCAGTTGGTGTTCAATTGTCGATTACAGTGAAGTGAGAACTGAAGGATGATCCGAAAAGTGAGGGGAAATCAAGCAATAAATGTTACAGCAAGGCTTATCCTGGATGAGGTGGAAAAAAATATTAAAAATGGAAGGAAGAGGGAATCGGTACGAGAATTGATTAGTCGAAAACATTTGGCTCGGAACCTTCAATGTGTTACGCGTAGTTGAAGATACAAAATAGTACTTTTCCACACTCAGAATGTCGGAAAGAAGTTAAAATTTTCTGTTAGAAAAAGTACAGGCTAAAATCCAAAACTCTTGTTCCACGTAAGCGGTAACAAATTTGACCGCCTTATCTGCACGCTAACGAGCCATTTTGTCGGTGTTTGCCGATCCACAGCAAACGGAGATGACTGATCGGAGAGGTATGAGGAATGATAACGAATTGCTAATGAACTCTACTAAACAGACTGTGTTCAGACCCGTCCGGTGGAGGACTGGAGGTAAGTGAAGTTGTGTGGGGTTTGCTACTCGACCGCCTATTTTCTGTTTAAGTGGATCGATCCTTTAAAACATTTTACTAAACTACTCAGCTAAATAGATTTGTCCGAACACGTTCAGTTACTAAATCACTAGCTACTGGACTAAATTACTAGCTTGGTGCAAACCAACCTTTAGTCCTAAGTAACGAGATGTCTTCCATTATATCTTGACGAGAAGAGTCTTTCGATGCTTACTTGTGTGGATGGAACAACAAAGACTGCAGTGGCTACATTATAGAACTGGGAGAGTGCGTCTTTGTACCTTTGCCTAAATTCTAAGATGTTTTCCTTCAATTGCAGCCGAGGAAGTACACAGTTATTCGTGAGGCTGGCCCGAAAATCAACCAAATGGGTGGAAGGGTGAGATATTTTGTTTTCTTTCTGAATCATTCAGCATGCTCTTAACTTCGTGGAAATCAGAGTCTGTATCATCATTGCCGATTGGATGAATGTCAACAGCAGTGGTAGTGCGTGATGATTCCATTTCCAGAACATGTGTCCATGCCTTGATCAAATGCCGCTTAGTCCGTTCATCTTCCTTCAGACAAAGTACCATGTTATATCTAAGATCGGGGAACATTCCTGCCAAGAAAATATCATTGTTATGTACTGTAGCTGTTTTTGTCTGGTCGTCATTACATTCACATAGAGATGTGTTTATTTTGGACATCTCCAAAATACAACAGGTGATTTTTCGCTTGTTCCACAAATTTCCTCATCGTATTCAGACAACACACCAGACTACCAACCACCACAGAAATACGCAAATCTGAATACGTCCCTCTAAATAGGGTTGAAGGGCATCCGGCCGTAAAACAGGGCCGAATCCACACATGCTATACAATTCGCACCCGTGATGCCACAGGTGTGAGAAATTCGGTAGAATAAGAAGGAACTTGTGATGTCTTTCATAAATACTGTATGTCATACATGTCTTGACTGACTGACTGACTGATTCTTCATCGCCCAGCCAAAATTACTGGACATAGAGAAATGAAATTTTTGGGAAACATTTTTATATTAAAGCGTAGGAACTCACTAAGGGAGGATTCTTGGATATTCCACCGCTAAGGGAGTGAAAAGGTGGGGGGGGGGGGTGAATTTTTAAATGAACATATCTGTATCTCAGAAACTGAAAAGCTTACGGGCGTAAAATTTGGTATTTATAATCACATTTGAAATTAAAGAAACACGTACTTTCCAAAAAATCCCCTTAACGGGGTAAAAAAAGTGAAAAAGTGTTTGAACACCTTTTATGAGAAAACATATATCTCAAAAACCGAATATGTTACGGACATAAAAATTGTTATTTGGAATCTCTTTTAAACATAAACAAACAAGTCTTTTTTCTTTGTTTTTGGATAATACACTTAATGGGGCATGAACAGGAATGACAAAGGGGTGAATTTTTAAACAGACAATATCTGCAGTATATCTCAGAAACGTAAATAGTTACAGACGTGAAAACTGGTATTTGCAATATCCCGTAAAAGTAAAGAAATATAGATAATTTATTTTCGGAAAATCTACTTAAGGAGAACTGAAAAATGGGGTAAATTTTAAAATGAGAATATATACGGAACATCGCATAAACTTAACATGATACAGACGCGAAAACTGGTATCTTTAATCTCTTTCTAAAGTAAAGAACCTTCTATATTTGTTTCCGAAAAAACTGGGGAGGAGATAAAGGACTGAAACAGGGGTTGAAATATTTCTATTATGATAGTGATTTCTGAAAAAATTAAGATGTTACACAGGTGAAGATTGATATTTGGAGCCCCCTTTAACAATGAAGAAATACGTATTTATTTGTTTTCGGAAAATCCAATTAAGGGGAGAAGGGTGGTGTGAACGAATAGAAAAAATATTTGAATTCTTTGTATGAGGACACTTATACCTCAAAAACTAAAGATGTTGCGGGCATGAAATTCGGTATTTGGAATCTCCTTTAAAAATAAATAAATGTGAATTGTTTTGTCTGCAGCATGTGTTCAAGAACTGGCAGATACGCTATAAAAATTGCATTGAAGTAGGAGGGAACTACTTTGAAAAGATTGTGTAAACATTGAAATGGAGTAATAAACATCTCAGAAAAAATCTGTCTCAGTCTTTGCTGATCAGCCGTGGTACAGTTATATGTTGCATGGTCATCTTAGCTGCAAAAGGTAATACCACAAACGTAGTTTTCATAGAGTTCCTGGGGTAAATGAAACTCAATTTTTCGGCGAGTTTTTATACTTTAGGGACTTTAAGATAATGTGTTGGTACAGTATCGAGGAACGATTACTTTTATCAATTTACGAAATCTATGCGAGCGAAGCCGCGGGTAACTGCTAGTATTTGGATGTAAGTTCTACAAGAAATTAAAAAACAATAGTGTGGAGAAAGCGTTACCTCATTTTGAAGAGCATATTCGTTACTGATGTTTACAATCATTTCCATTATTTTGGTATCAAAAATATATTTAAAAAGCTGAACTGTAGCCATATCCTCTTCCATTCCCTTTTTTGCTTTTCCCTGAAGTCGTACTACTCTTGTTCTTCCGTCAGCTGATCTATTCTTATCTATCTCAGTACTATGTTCTGTATACTTACTGCTCCCAGGAAGTGAGTGGACTTTCTTACTGCTCGAAGGAAAAATCACTGCATTTCTGATGCTTCTAGAATGTGCCTCCGCATTCTTGTTGCTCCCAGAAGGTGGATCTGAATCGCTGTTGCTTATAGAAAATATCTCGGAATTCCTGCTGCCCCCCAGAACGTGTGTCTGCATTCCTGTTGCCCACAGAAGGTGTGTCTGCATCCTTGCTGCACCAATGATGTTCATATGCGTCTATCTTGATCCTCGGAATAATCCATCTCCCATAATTTATACACAGATTACAACTCCCCGAATCACAAACCACAACCTCTTCCTTACGTATTTCACTATCAGCAATTATCTTTACTTCTGCCCTTGAAATTAGTCTACGTTGGTTGCCACTAAGATGATCAAAGTTGTCATATACCTTATCCCTCGAGTCCTCGTCCGAAAGTAAACGCTTATCCAGGTGTCCAAGGCAAACTGACTCATCCAGAAGGGGGTAATTGTTTCCTCCAGGACAGACACTACGTACAAGTAATTAGCAATGGCACTAAGGTTCCATGACGATATTTCCTGACCAAGTCTTTCCTTTTTCAATTGTCTTTACGTCGCGCCGACACAGATAGGTCTTATGTCGACGATGGGATAGGAAAGGCCTAGGAGTAATAAGGAAGCGGCCGTGGCCTCAATTAGATACAGTCGCAACATTTGCATGGTGTGAAAATGGGAAACCACGGAAAACAATCTTCAGGACTGCCGACAGTGGGGTTCGAACCCACTATCTCCTGAATACTGGATACTGGCCGCATTTAAGCGACTGCAGCTATAGAGTTCGGTTTTATCTTCAAGATCGGTTCTTTGAACGATCCTAAAACTGTCATTGAGTGACAAGTCCTCCCGTATATTTGGATACATGGGAAGATATAAAAGACAAAGCGAGTTGGTCGTGTGGATAGGGTTTCTCAGCTGTGAGCTTCCATTCGGGAGAAAATGGGTTCGAACCCCACTCTTGACAGTCCTGAAGAAGGATTTCCGGTGTTTCCCATTTTCACACCAGGCAATTGCTGGGACTGTACCTTAATTAAGGTCGCGGCCCCTTCCTTTCTACTCCAAACCATTCCCTATGACACCGTCGCCATAAGAACTCTCTGTGTCGGTGCGACGTAAAGCAAATTGTCGAAATAAAATAAAAAGATATAAAAGCAAGGCAGAACGGATCCTTATTCACAAAAATATTAGTAGTATTACTGCTATTTTCATCGTTTTCGTCGCCGCATTTGTTGTCATTGCGATGTTGAATATTGTGAATTTATTTGTTACCGCGAGGTAGTAATAATGTTATTGTTTAACGTCCCACTAATTACTTTTGACGGTTTTCGGAGACGCCGAAGTGCCGGAATTTTGTCCTGCGGGAGTTCTTTTACGTGCCATTTAATCTACCGACACGAGGATGACGTATTTGAGCACCTTCAGGACTGAGCCAGGATAGAACTTGCCAAGTTGGGGTCAGAAGGCCAGCGCCTCAACATTCTGAGCCACTCAACCCGGCACCGCGAGGTAAATGTGCGGTCGTATACGAGATTTTGGACACTTTAATTAGTGCAAAGTTTGGACATTGAAACATTGCGAGTAATTTTAAGGCTTGTGTAAAGTAATAGTCAGCAGTGGGACGACATGTAAATGTTTTAAGTAGTGTCCAGTGATTACTTTTTACTGCGAAATTGTGCATATTCCGAGTACAAATCCACGAACTTCCATACCTAGCTCGTGGTATGAAAATCCATCTTTTTATTTAAGTAATCGTGCGGTTGTACAGCCACTTAAGACCTGATTTTTTCATATTAGGAGTGAAGTTCAAGATTATACCTTTATTTTACAAGAAACGCGTCATTTTGGAGTGACTAGTATACATTATTTACGAGGGAGATTTCATCGGGGTATTCAAAATTATCTCACCAATAACCAGCATCCTGGACCAGCTATCTTCCTGCACTAACTTCTCTACACCAACATGGAGCTGTAAAACCATGGAGGAGGAGACGAAGTGTAGCACCATGTCGTAGATGAATCCATAAAACATACAGTATGAGGTATACTTGGAAACGGACGAAGCCACATGGCGTGAATGTATCATCCGATATATAAGTAGATCTCACCTTATTTTGTTACCTCAGTAAAAAAGCATATCGTAGATATGATTTCCAGCAAAATTCTAGCATAAGTTACGTGAATAGAATTTTACCATGACAAATTTTTGCGGACTATCATAAATTGAGAAAGTATTGAAAATTAATTACAAACATTCCGAGTGAAACATAACTACGTTTGCTGAATAATTCATTTTAACTCTTCATAACCGCTTATTTCTGGTTAAAGAAGTGCGTGTGAAAACACAAACACATTTTACACACTCACGTTTCGTTCCCAACTGGTGTAAATGTAATATCTTTATGTAAAGTCGTTATAAAGTATTTTATTGAAAATTAACAGTATTGGAACTTTCAAGAAAATTCTAATATATTTGCATCATTTTAGTAAAATAACAGTGTACGATAATTTACGCTTCATATTTGTTACAAATTGTCGCTTCTATGTTAAATCCACGAATGTGACAATGTTCTTCCTATCCATTAATTCCCTTAAGATTGATAATGCCGCCCAGCCATATATTGATACACAGTCCATCAGAACATTTTCGTTGAGTGCATTTTCCTATGCGGGTGTGTAAAGGAAAATGAACCTTCGTCTGTTATCATAGAGTATGACGTATTTAAGAGATAAAAATCGATGTTTTGTTCTTTTTGGTGAAAAATTTTTATGGCTGAAATTGAACGGATTGAGTTTCTTTTTTCTTGCCACGAAGTTATTCCGATAAATTCAAACAATTGATCACTGTAATAATGCTTTGTTTGCCAATTGTAATTTTACATTTAAATCCCATTTTCTCCCATAATATTTTGCGAAATGTAACAAAATTTGTATGGTATATGTGTAACAGCTATATTAAGAAACCTGCGTATGGAATTTTTATTGCAGAATTTTTTCATGTAGTGGGGATTTTTAAGTCCAAAATTTTACAACGTAAAAATTACACAAACTTTAGTACAATATATCTCCTTATATAAATTATGTACAGAAAAATCAATACGTAGTGCTTTTAAAAGGGGTATTTTCTGCCTAATTATGAGTTTACAGTAACATTTTAACTAAATTTCATGAGGAAAGCGGAATTAAAAATTTCAAAAAAATATTTTGGAAAGACTATCAATTGTATATGAAAGAAATGTTCGTGATATCTCTACTTTTATGTAGATGACATTCCCAGAACGTTCCATGAAAATCCATGCATTAGTTAAAAGTATATTTTTATCTCCGGAGTTTCACCTTAAGAGAAATCATGGATTAGAAGAGCATTGTCACATTCGGGGTTTTGGGATAGGAGCGGCGATATAACTTTTGAAGCATACGCAGTGTAATGGAGATTACATGATTATGATATCATACGCGTGTGTAAATTAATCAGAGGACAGGTATTACAACCACTATACTATCAGTAATATGTATCGTAACAGAGTACTAATTTTGTGAATAACATGAGCGAGTGAAATATCTGTGGTATAATGTTCTATGGTAAAGCACATTCAAACTGTCTTAATGAGACTTGTTGCTTAACATGTTTTAATATCAGGTTATATTATGGTATTCATTTAGCAGGGACTATCAATCAATGTGTGAATTACATTCATTTACTGTGTAAAAGAGTTCATGAATTTAGTGCAGACATGCTACGTCTAGACATTGTCGGGGTTAAATTGTATCGATTTTATAGCGAGTGGAGGTTGCCACCACGTAACAGAACTAGTTTGAATCAGTCTAAGTGAGAGGGGGAGATATTTGTTTTCTCCGACCTGTTGAAATGAGAGCGACGTGTGTGTAGATCATGGCATCAGTTGACTGCGTATAACAAGGCTTATAATGAATATTTAAGACGACATGAAGTGATATTTATCCCATGTAACTCTATTCAGGTCCGTGATAAGAAGAAATAATAATGCCAATTACCTCACACATGGTCAGCGTAATGGCCTTCCGTTCTGAGGGACCCGGGTTCGATTCCCGGCTGGGTCGGGGATTTTAACCTTAATTGGTTAATTCCAATGGCACGGGGGCTGGGTGTGTGTGGCGTATTCAACATTAGAAATCATCCTAGGTAGGGCCCTCATCTTCACAGACATGCAGGTCGCCAAATAGGCCGTCTACTACAAAACGACCTGCACCAGGCCTCTCCGGAGGCCATACGCCATTATTATTATTATTATTATTATTATTATTATTATTATTATTATTATTACCTCACACATAACTCCTAGCCCAATCCCTATATAACAACTGGATTAGCCTGCCGAAGATATACAATACAATACACACATAAATACTACGATTTGTAAATATTTGATTATGAATATTTGAGTGAATGATATGACGGAATATTGATACCTACAATGTAATTGTAATAATGTATTATTTTCCACATTTCATGTTTTTTTCTTAATAAATGTGTGTTGATGTTGGTTTTATATTCGAGCGAGTTGGCCATTCGGTTAGCGGCACTCAGTTGTGAGCTTGCATCTGGGAGGTAGTGGGTTCGATCCCCACTGTCGGCAGCTCTGAAGATGGTTTTCTATGGTTTCCCATTTTCACACCAGGCAAATGATGGGAATGTGCCTTAATTAAGGCCACGGTCGTTTCCTTCCAACTCCTAGCCCTTTCATGTTCCATCATCACTATAAGGCCTATCTGTGTCCGTGCGACGTAAAGCCAATTTTTAAAAGAAATAAGTTGTTGGATTTATAACTGTGACATTCTCTTTGTGAGTCTTGCCTTGTTTAACCGCGCTCATCTATCCTTTCCTGCCCGATTTGCCCCGAGGCCTCATGCCTACTATAGTCCTGATTCTTTTCAGGGCACAAGACAAATATACCATGTAATAAACACCTCTCCTTCTCACACCACTGTACGGGTACTGCGTCTAATACACCATATTTTTAGGTTACGGTAAATTATATTTTGCAAGCCGTTTGCACTAATCACTTCCTACATATGATATTATTATATAACATTACTAGGCTATAAATACCATTATTAATTAATGAGGAAATTTCTTGCATTTTTCTGGATGCCATACAAATGACAAACTATCAGTTTCACGGCTACATGAGAGCTTCTTAGATAATTACATTATTACATAACTGACATAAATACAAATAATAGTTATGGTAACAATGCAATAAGACTTCATTTTCGAATGATAATGAGAAACACATGAAGTGCTGGAATCTATATTCATGTTCCAGTAATGGAACAGAGACGTAAGGTACTAAAAACCACATAATTATCAACAGTGGAAAATATTTTTTTAGTCTGTTAACGAAGGGATATTAAGTCAGTGAGTCAGTCCTTCACTTTATACTTCTAATATTTTGTTTTGTTTTATTTTCGTTATGTATACAGTGAAACCTCGGAACGCGAGTAACTTGGTCTACGAGTTTTTTTTTTCAAGACGAGCAAATATTTTAAATAAATTTTAACTTGATAAGCGAGTGAGGTTCCGCAATACGAGCGTCATGTGGGCCTACGTTTTCCCCTCCCCTGTTCTTTTGTTGAATGGATGAACGAGGGCTTTGGTCCTGCAGTGAAGAAATACCTTTCAGAAAATAATCTGCCTCTCAAAGTCTTGCTGGTTATGGACAATGATCCTGCTCATCCTCCAGGCCTTTAAGCCTCCAGGACGACTTAATGGAGGAATTCAAGCTTGTTAAGGTTAAGTTCCTTCCTCCCAATACTACTCCACTACTCCATCCTATGAATTAGCAAGTCATTTCGAACTTCAAGAAGCTATGCACCAAAGCACTATTTCAGCGATCCGTAGCGTAACGTTTAGTGTTATTAGCTGCCGTCCTCGGGGGCCCGGGTTCAATTCCCGGTACTACCAGAAATTTAAGAATGGCAGGAGGTCTGGTGTGTGGTTGAAATGGTACATGCAGCTCACCACCAATGAGGGTGTGCCTGAAGAGAGCTGCACCACCTCGGGGTGAGGACACGAGTTCACTTTCAGCGATGCTTCGAAGTGACCGAAGGAACAAACCTTACCCTCCGAGAGTTTTGGAGAAATCATTTCCCCATCGTGAACTGCCTGAAGATCATCGATTAAGCCTGGGATGGGGTCACCAAGAGAACTCTCACTTCCGCGTGGGGAAGGCTGTGGCCTGACTGTGTTCTTGGATGTGACTTTGAGGGGATTGATGGTGACAATGAGGCGCCGATTGTCGATGAAATTGTGTCCTTGTGGAAGACCATGGGGCTGGAGGTGAATGACGTGGACATTCAAGAGCTGGTGGAAGAATATAGATAGGAACTCACCACCAACAAACTTATGGACCTGCATCGCGAACAACAGGGGGAGGTTATGGAGATCTCGTCCGAGGAAGAGGAGAAAAAGTCAATGGAATCTTTCACTTCAACTGAGATTCGTGAGAAGTGCAAAATGTGGGAAACGGTGCAAAATTTTGTAGAAAAACGTCACCCGAATAAGGCTGTAGCAGTGAGAGCGATGAATCAGTTCAATGAAAATGCAATGCCTTATTTTCGTGAAATCATCAGAAAGAGGCAAAAGAAAGCAACAGTCATTGGACAGGTTCCTCGTTAAAGTTGCACGAAAAGAAAACAATTCCAGTGAGCCAACAGATAACAGTTATTCCGTTAGTGAAATTCGTGCTACACAGTAACTCTTCTCATGTCATCTCTCGTCTCCCTCACACCAACAATGATTCTATTGTAAGGAAAAGTGCACTTTAATTTGTTTTACGCTATAATTTGTTTTAAAAATGTTATTCGAATAAATATTTTTGTGCTGTGGACGAATCATCGCCGGTTCAACTGTTTCTTATGGGAAAACTTGCTTTGATATACGAGCGCTTTGGATTACAAGCATGTTGCCGGAACGAATTATGCTCGCAATCCAAGGTTCCACTGTATTTTCATTTGAATTGTTTGTACCTTCGCAATGTAAATAGTTTTATAAACTGATATTTTTAGGAAAGAAATTACACGTTACGTTTATCCAAAGAGTCGCACTGAAGGAGCCTTTAAAGAGGGCGACAATGCAGCAGTCATTATATATAGGGTAATCGAGAAGGAATACCTATCTATTTTTTTTAAATCTGCTTCAATTAGGATAAATATATCGAAGCAATTATGGTCTTACGCTGAAGAGGAAACACGGGAGTTTATTTTACACACCTTAATTAATATCTGTGTGCCCCATCAGTGACACGGCAGACATCGAATCGGTAATCATTTCCATGGAGTTTGTCTGGAGTGCCAGTTGCGATATCAGCAGTAATTCGTTGTCGGAGATGTACTAAGTCACGTACATTCTCACCATAAACAAGGTTCTTAACGTATCCCCAGGAAGAGAAATTTATTGGAGTGAGATTGGGACTTCTATGCGGCCAGGGAATAGGCCTACCTCTGCCAATCCAACTATACGGAAACCAAACATTCACTGCATTGCATAAATTTACTTTGAAATGTGGCGGTGAACCATCTATAAATATAAAATAACTTGCCCTGACTGACTGACTGACTGACTGACTGACTGACTGACTGACTGACTGACTGACTGACTGATTCATCATCGCTGACCCATAAGAACTGGACAGAAAGTAATGAAATTTTGGAGATACATTCATAATTACATGTAAGTGCTCGCTAAGAGAGAATTTTTGGATATTCCGTCGCTAAGGAGGTGAAAAGGGGGGTGAAGTTTTAAAATGAGTGTATCTATATCTCAAAACTTTAGAAGTTTACAGATGTCAAAATTGGTATTTATAATCTTCTTTTAAAATAAGGAAACACGTATTTTTTTGTTTTCAGAATGTCCCAATAGGAGGGGTGAAAAAGGATGAAAATGGGTTGAATGCCTTTAATGAGGATACTTATAAGTTATCTCAGAAACAGAAGATATTACAGACCTGATAATTGGGACTTTTGGGTCTCCTGTGAAAGTAAAGAAACACGTCCTTTTTTTTTTTGGATAATCCAATTAAGGGGGGTTAAACAGGAGTGACAAATTAGGGTGAATTTTTAGAAAGACTATATCTACAGTATATCTCAGAAACGTAAAATGTTACAGACGTAAAAATTGGTATTTTGAATCTCTTGTAAAAGTAAAGAAACATAGGTGATTTGTTTTTGGAAACTCCACTTAAGAGGAACTAAAAAGGGGGTGAAATTTTAAAATGAGCATTTCTACAGTATATCTCAAAAACGTAACATGTTATCGAAGTGAAGAATAGTATATTTTGTATCTCTATTAAAAATAAAGAAACATGTATTTTTTGTTTTCTGAAAAATCACTTTGGTGGAGGGTAAAAGTGACTGAAGATGGGGTTGAATTCTTTTAATTAGCATACTGATATCTCAAAAGCTGAAGATGTCACAGACGTGAAATTTGGTATTTTGAATTTCCTTTAATAATAAAGGAATACGTATTTTTCGTTTTCGGAAATCCACCGAAAGGGGTGAGGGAAACTGAAAGATTATTTGATTTTTTTATAAGGATACTATTATCTCAAAAACGAAAGATTTTACAGACGTGAAAATTGGTATTTGGAATCTGATTTAAAATTAAATAAACACGTATTCTCGGAAAATCCAATGAAGGGAGGTGGGGGTGAAAGAAATGAAAAATTAATTGAATTTATTGGATGAGGATACATACAACTAATAAAAACTCAAGTGGTTACAGACGTGAAAATTGGTGTTTGGGTCTCCTTTAAAACCAACGAAAAAAGCGTTTTAGGGGGAAATCATCTTGGGGGGGGCGGGGGTGAAAAGGAGTTTAATTCCTTTCATGAGGACACATATCTCAAAAACTGAAGATGTTAGAGTCGTGATAATTGGTATTTAAAATACCCTTTACTATTAAAGAAACAAGTATTCTTTAAAGGGAAATTCACTTAAGGGGGTGGGTGTGAAAGGAGGTGAAAAAAGTTAATTCTTTTTATGGGGATACTTATATCTCACAACTGAAGGTAACGGACGTGAGTATTGGTATTTGGAATCTCCTTTAAACATAAGGAAACATGGCTTTTTTGGGGGGAGGCGGGGGGGGGGGGGTAAATCAATTTAACGGCGGTTGTGTGAAAAAGGAGTTGAGACCAATTGATTTTACTGTTCATAATATACTTATTCTGATCATAAACTGATCATTTTTAATCTTTCCTGGGTTCGTTTTCAAGAACCATACTTTCCTTTGGAGAAAATAAAGTTAGATTACAGTGGATTCTCCTGGCATATAAATAAAAATTTAAACGCATTTGAAATAACGATAGGAATGATATTGACCGTGCAATTGTTCACCTCTATAATAAGGTCAATAATGCACGGAAGTATAACATTCGTGTCGCCAGAAATATCGCGCACTTGCCTACGCGCGACGATGGTGCTGGTCACATTTTCAGCAATGACAATGGCAGCAGATGTAATTTACCGCCAAGTAGCGGTCTTGCATCTTGCTGTGAGTTCTAAACCATCAATAATAATAATAGTAATAATGTTCTGGACCATCGTCTAAATGTACGGACCGCGCTGGAAAAGGGTCCTGGCCGGGTAATGACTACGATTGCAGTGCGGCCGCGGGTTCAGTACCGCCAAGGCACCCAAGACGACACCACGCCGGATCTCCTCAAGGATTTGATCCATATTAAAAATTCTTATAGGAAAAGAAAGTTAAGTTAAGGAAAAACAGAACAAATTTCCATAGCCTTATTCTGGGACACATGGTATCTTTTAAGACCGACAGGGTTCAGAGAGGTGCTAAAGAAGCATCATTCTAATATGCTTGACAGTTTAGTCTCTAAACTAAAAAATCCTTCTTGACCTTGTATTGAATATAACAATGATCTCCCAATGAATTTTTAAACTTCTCGTATCTTGAAATTGTTACATATCGAATCTAGTAATTTTCATCAACTTTTTATTCCCATATCTCTTAAAACTCGAATCCATTAGTCTACAAGTCTCCCACCGAATGAGCCAAGTAACTATATCATACAATGATAAAAATAAAGCAGCTATCATTAACTTACGCAACATTCGCATTTGATAATATTATTTATCGCTATTTTTGTTTATTTTCGAGCATTTTATTTATCTCCTATGTACAGAGTATTTTGTATTTGCTTAATATGTGAAGTCCATTGTGATGGTAAAACAGTATCATGTGGACTTGAACGAAGATTACTGCAGTTTATAAGCGCACTTTCCTATAGGTGATATTTCTATACTCCATGATCATAAATATGTTTTTATGGTCTCCGATGATAAACATTGTTACCAAGGCACTCGCCATTTGAATCCTATATATTACATGACGAATTATTGAAATGAAAATTTATACTCCTGTCGTTCGGATTCCACGAAAGACAGGAGGTCCTCTGGTTATGATCAGGATATGAAGAGTCGCTGTTAGCGCCAGAATTCTAGATTTGTTCGTCGCAATTTATCTGTCCCTTCTCAATTATTAGTTTATCTAGTGAAATGGATACCTTTTGGAGATAAATAATTAAGCCACATCAATGACAACAATGAAAACCTCTCGTATTTTCCCATTAGAACGGGAATGAATTCGCTAACAAATTTTGTTTTGTGAAGAAGGTGTGTAGAGACTGTTCATGATACGCAACGTAATAGCCAGCAGGAAATGAAAGGGATGCAAGCTGGGAAGAAAAGCGGATTTGTACAAATTTATAATTCAGCTTTATGAGGAGCTCCCATTTCCCGTAGTGCCTGTTTATAAAAGTATTTTGTTCTCCGGCTTCAACCCAAAGATATTTATCATTCTTGGAACTATTTACAATGCTCCACACAACATAAGAACTCCACTTCATTTTAACAAAGCACTGGCCAAGTTGTATTTCCCGTATTATGTATATTACTCCAGCTCTTCCTCTCATTTCTTTGATTTATTACCCTGTTAATTTTCAATTTTCTCGAACGTCCTGATTCATATATTACCTTCCTTGCCAATATTTAGATGATTAAAGTGATCAACGAAATTTTATAATACTTTTGCTTTCTTTTTTTTTTTTGCTAGTTGTTCTACGTCGCACGACACAGATAGGCCTTATGGCGACGATGGGATAGGGAAGGCCTAGGATTGGGAAGGAAGCGGCCGTGGCCTTAATTAAAGTAAAGCCCCAGCATTTGCCTGGTGTGAAAATGGGAAACCACGGAAAAACATCTTCAGGGCTGCCGACAATGGGATTCGAACCCACTATCTCCCGGATGCAAGCTGACAGCCGCGACTCTAACCGCACGGCCAACTTACGCTACTTTAATTTCTGATGTATGCTGACTGGGGCGCCAGGATGAGTAGCTCAGCCATGAGCTAAGTTGGCGGGTTTGAGTCCGGCTCGGTCCGGTAGTATTTAAAGGTGCTCAAATACGCTAACTTCGTGTGGCTACATTTCTCGGCTCGTAAAAGAACTTCTGAGAAACAACATTCCCGTACCTAGGCGTCTCCGTAAATTATTAAAGTAGTGGGACATAACACAAATAATATTATATGAATGGAACCTAATAGCCGAGTGTCAGTTTCAGTGACTTGTTATAAAGGCGGCCAAGGTTGTAATCTCAGCGAAATCATATTCTCGTAACTTAGATTCGACGTAACGCTGGAGGTCCCGTGGCTACGGTAACAACAGAGACTAAACTGTCAAGCCTATTAAAATGATGCTTGTTTAGCGCCTCTTTGAACATTGTCAGTCCTAAAACATGCCGTGTGTCCCAGAATAAGGCTATGGAAAGTTGTTCTGTTTTTTCTTAACTAATCTTTTTTTTTTTTTTGCTAGGGGCTTTACGTCGCACCGACACAGATAGGTCTTATGGCGACGATGGGACAGGGAGGGGCTAGGAGTTGGAAGGAAGCGGCCGTGGCCTTAATTAAGGTACAGCCCCAGCATTTGCCTGGTGTGAAAATGGGAAACCACGGAAAACCATCTTCAGGGCTGCCGATAGTGGGATTCGAACCTACTATCTCCCGGATGCAAGCTCACAGCCGCGCGCCTCTACGCGCACGGCCAACTCGCCCGGTAACTAATCTTTTATTCTTCTGAAAGCGGTTTTACGTATCGCTAACTCAGATAGGTTTTAGGTGACCATAAAATGGGAAAGAGAGAGAAATAGTAAGGAAGCTGCCATGGCCTTCATTAAGGTACAGCCTCAGCATTGTCTAATGTGAAAATGTGAAATCATAGAAAACCATCTTCAGGGCAGCTGATGGTGGGGTTCACACTCAGCATCTCCCGAATGCAATCTTACAGATAAACGGCTCGTATAGTAAAACAAACACTCTCTGTCTCGGTATTAAATATAGATTTTAGAAAGGAAGGAAGAAAAATAAATAAAGAAAGAAGGAAGGAAAGAAAAACATATCAAAATGTGACAAGGAAGCTCTTACCATGTAACAACTTTGCAGTGTTTGATCTTGTAATATCACCCAAAATGAAAAAATATATGGGCTACAAGAAAATGTGTCTATCTGTTCCTTCGTATTTCCCGAACTCTAACGTAATTATTTAACTTATCATTAATGTATTAATTTCATTAACCATTAATCAGCTTAGTAGGATTTCAAACAATTAACTGATTATTAGTTAGCTAAATCGAGTTTTAAGTTAGAATCTGAACTTTACAACATGCTGTGTAAGGGCATGTCAACTGGGGGATTAATGTTAATGGAAGAATAAGTTCTGTCGAAGGAAGGCTGTAGTTTTACGTCACTAGCGATGTCGTGATTACAGCCAAGGGGCCTCAATTTTTACGCGAAATCCAAAACACAAGGTCATAAATTTACGTTTCAAAAACCCCACATGTGTTGCTGGAATTCAAACCAGAACCAAGCTTCGACGACACTAGTGTATGCATCCACTAAATTACGATTTAAGGGCTGATACGATTAGCAACAAATGTAAGGAAATTCAAAATTTACTAAAAGAATCGTTTGTGCTCGGTAGTTCCTACATTTTAACACACCGGGCTGAGTGGCTCAGACGGTTGAAGCGCTGGCCGTCCGACCCCAACTTGGCAGGTTCGATCGTGGTTCAGTGCAGTGGTATTTGATGGTGCTCAAATATATCAGCCTCGTGTCGGTAGATTCACTGGCACGTAAAGAACTCCTGGGGGACTGAATTCCGGCACCTCGGCGCCTCCGAAAACCGTAAAAGTATTTAGTGGAATGAAAAGCCAATAACATTATTTTATTATTATTATTATTATTATTATTATTATTATTATTATTATTATTATTATTATTTCTTCGTTTCAGCCAACTAGGGACCACGTCAGTTCAACTGTTTCCTTTTTCGAGCTTTAATTGCCACCCAGTGCCCCTGCATTCATCTCCGGTGTTGTTCTTTTCTCTCTTGGGTCCACGCCTTCCCTGTCTTCAGGTTCGGCTTTTCCTGGAAACCTTTATGTGTACGTAGTTTTTCCTTAAGCAGAACACGCTCCGGGATATCTTTAGGAGAAATTCCATTTCTCGTAGATCTTTCTCAACTTCTGTGAACTATGCCTCTTTGGTTTCCTTATCTTGAAGGTACGTTAATATCTGTTTAGATGTTCTTCCTGGGCTCATTCTTGTCACGTGGCTATAAAAGGCAATCCTTCTTTTTCGAATTGTGTCCCTTATCTTCTCCACGTGCTTGTATAATTAGTGGTTGTGAAGCCTTCTGTACTCGCTGTTTTCTTTGATGGGACCCAGGATTTTTCTCAAAATCTTCCTTTCTTTAGCCTCTAGTTTTTCCATTAGATCTTTCTTGTTCACTGTAAGAGTCTCTGCTGCATACAGAGCCTCTGGTCGAATAACAATGCAGTAATGTCTAATTTTGGCGTTTAAGGATATCGATCTCTTACTGTAGATGTCTTTAGTTAGTTGGTAGGCCACTTCCATTTCGTTAATACGTGACACGAAGGCTTCTTTCTCTGATAGGTTAGGCTATATCCATTCACCGAGGTATTTAAACTTTTCTGCCTGCTTAATTTTTCCTAGTCCGACCTCCAGTTCTCTTGGCGCTGATTTTATGTTTGTCACGAAGTGCGTCTCCTCAAAACAGATTTGAAGCACAGCCTTCAATGCTTGAGTCATCAGTTGGTCAAGTTGTTGTTCTGCCGTATCAATGGAGTCTGAAAAGATCACTAGATCATCTGCAAAGGCTAGACAGTCCATTGTAATATTCATATACTTGTAGCCTAGCCTTACCCCATTTTCTATGCCTAAATTTTTCATTTCTTTCCGCCATTCTCGGATGACCTTTCCTATAACACAGTTGAAGAGAAGAGGTGATAGCCCGTCTCCTTGTCTCACTCCTGTCCTGATTCTAAAGGCATTAGAGATCATATTATTATTATTATTATTATTATTATTATTATTATTATTATTATTATTATTATTTACATTTTTACAATTTTACAGAGAAGTTTCGATTGAAATTAAAACAGATGGTGGGAAATATGAGAATCTGTTTATTATATATATGTAACAATTATCCAAATGACTGTGGAACGATTGAGAGATGAGCCGGAGTTCACTTGCGGTATGGTGGTGAGTTCTTTTCTGTTCCCTTTGTAGACATTTTCATGCGGATAACCTGGTGACCACGCCAGTAATTTTAAACTTTAGATTTCTCGCGGGACCCAGTGGTTCGACATGACTACGCTGTCGGCAGAAATAACAAATAAGAAAAGCAATTTTGGAAATGTTATTGTGGGGAATAGATACTTGTAGGTCAAAATAAGTACATACACCAATACTAGCCGATTTTAGTAACAATAAAACTAGTATAAATAATTTCCAGAAGACATGAAACTAGCATGTTTTAGGCCAGCGAAAAAAAGAAATTGACAACTAGGCAAAGTCTTCATCTTAATTTTTACGGGTGCATGGATTCGATATCATGAATCCCATGTCAGTGCTTTAAAGCTGCAACGTATTGCATAGGAATAGAAATTAATGCTAATGATGATGATGTTGATTATTATTATTATTATTATTATTATTATTATTATTATTATTATTATTATTATTATTATTATTATTATTATTATTATTATTATTATTATTATTTAAGGTACAGAGATCTAAAGTTCGTTAAAACTAAGGTTGGTTATGGTAAATATGAACATATTTGTGTAGGAAATTGCTGACTGAATGCTGAAATTGCACAGCTGGGGATAACGTGCTACTTTTATTACTGCAGTCGAAACTATAACCATATATCAAAGAAGTTTAGAGTTGTTAATGGGGTCTCGTACTGAAGCTTTGTTTCATCAGGCCAGTCCTGCCTGATTTAAATATTCAAGCGGTGCGAATTATGCAACTTCATTATAAGATATAACAACTGAACTAAAATTTAAACAACATATCAAGTAGGATCATTGAGACATCATGGCAAACCATAATATTAAATTAGTATGTACGAAGTTTATTGTAGTTTTTGTAACATTTCTCTTTCCTTGTCGCAGTGAATGTGTATATGAACAGCATTTCTGTAACACACTTTATTCAGGTAAAATTTAACAGAGATGTCGACTTGTTGATAAACGAGATAAATTGACGAGATTTCAAAAAAAAAAAAAAAAGAAGGTAATAGGCTACAATTAGTAAATCACGTTTCACCTTTTATGGGAGCTGGGAATACCCTGTCTTACGCATGCTAAAATAGCCAAGTATATATCTCTATTCCTGTGAAATCTACTCAGCGAAAATATATTTTTAAATATTTACATCTTGTGCTTGTATATATTGTATGTTCACTAAACTAAAATGAATGCCGAGCTGAGTGGCTCAGACGGTTGAGGCGCTGGTCTTCTGACCCCAACTATTAGGTTCGATCCTGTCTCAGTCCGGTTTTATTTTGCTCAAATACGTCAGCCTCGTGTCAGTAGATTTACGGACACGTAAGAGAATTCCTGATGGAAAAATTCCGGCACCTCGGCTTCTCCGAAAACCGTCAAGAAGTAGTTAGTGGGTTGTAAACACAACATTATTATTATTATTATTATTATTATTATTATTATTACTGAACTAGATTGAAGTAAAATTCCTGGTTTCAGTATGAAAAATTATTTCGTTTCAATTACAACAACTTTTGAGAGGAGAAGTTTTCGTGTGTCTAAATCAGGTAGTGAGAATATCTTCGCTAAAATTTGGTTTAGTAGTTACGTTTAGTTGTTTTAAAAGTTCGATGTAAGTAAGTATATTCTTCTCCTGTAATTTGAGAGATGCAGGTGCATATTATATTAAATACCAGATGCCAAACATTTCTATCAAAATAATGCGTAAGGTATACTGGTGCAATAAGACACTGACTTATAAACCCAACACCTCACTTTAGGCATATATATTTTGTATGGCAATAATACAAACGTAAATAATGAAGCTATGTCTGCAAATGTATGGAAATCGAAGCTTTCTCAGTCGTTTGGTTTTGGGAATGCGGAGGTTTCGGTAGAAACACATGAAACATGGAGTGTTCGACTATGACTTATCTGTTTTGAGTTCTCATACTTATGGATGGTTATATCCCCAACAGTTCCACCACCAGCTGCAAGGCAGTTTTTGGTAGATTTTCTCACTGAGTCAGTATGTACTACTTATTACCAATATACTAAGCCGAAATGCAGACACCGGCCGGCTCTATGAGCAACACCTTCCCACCACCAGAACATGGATTGCCTGAATAAGGAATTACATTACTATCACCGCTCATACGTCAGTCACTTTCACATTATCAAAGGCAAGAATAAAACAGGGATAGGTCAATGAAAGTAACAAATTTGTTCGAGCCCACATCAGAGGACATACTATGCATCAACAACTTATTTCACCGGGTGAGTTAGCCGTGCGGTTAGGGGCGCGCAGCCGTGAGCTTGCATCCGGGAGATAGTGGGTTCGAACCGCACCGTCGGCTGCCCGGAAGATGGTTTTCCGTTTATTCCCATTTTCACAAAAGACAAATGCTGGGGCTGTACCTTAATTAAGGCCACGGCCGCTTCCTTCCAACTCCTAGACTATTCCTATACCATCGTCGCCATACGACCTATCTGTGTCGGTGCGACGTAAAGAAACTTGTTAAAAAAGAACTTGTTTCAGGAACGAGTTTCTTGATGCACCAATTTAAACAGGAAATTCTACATTTCTTTGTGGGGTAGAAATCCAAGTTGACAACATTTTCCATTTTTAGGTTTCCAACTGCCCTTATAATTCTGAGCAAACATCCAGTAATTTCAGTAACTATAATATCGTTGCTGTTCGGAAAAGAGGTCATGTCTCACAATGCTCTTCCTTTCCATTATTTTCCTTAAGACTGGTCACGCCTCCCAGCCAAATATGGATGTGCCGTACATCAGAACAATTTTCGTTGTGCTCATTTTCGTATGCTAACTTTAAAGGAAGATGGAGTACATAATACTGTAGGGGTGCGTAAATAAGTCATATAAACATACATTTCTAGAGTGCGCTAGGGTAAGGTTCATTTTTCTTTGCACATAAACATAGGAAAATGAACACAACGAATATTATTCTAAAAGACTAAATATCCATACGTGGCTGAGAGGCGTGACCAGTCTTAATGGAAAATAATGGATAGGAAGAGCATTGGGAGATATGACGTTTAGCCCTAACAGTGGCTATATATGAAGTGAAATTACGGCTGTATTTGCGACTAACGCCACGTCAGAGATAATGGGAATGTATATTTGCTGTTGTAATAACTTACCACCATTATATCAACTACTAAGGCGCTCAGAATAATGAGAGAATCCAACCTACCTCGAATTTTGAGATACAGCAAGAGTACGACCTTACACTCACTTCTACAACTTTTTTATATGCGGAAGTGTCAGTTGAATCGGGGTATGACAAAGCTCTCAAACTCCAGGATGAATATTAGTCCGTTGTAAAAAGGAAAATATTATTCGTATATAAACGGCATATGCCACTTGTGCAGGACTTTCGTTCGGGTCCAGTCCAAGTTCATGGCAATGTAAGCACTATGGCAGCGCCTTCCTCTGAGAGTGCTAATCTGCAGGAATGTCGCAAAAAGTGGAAAAAGAGAGTGAAATACCCTACAGAATGGGTAATAAATACAAGGAGGCTACGAAGAGACAGTGGAAAGTCGTGCGTAATGAAGAGTAACAGAGTGGTTCTAAAAAGAAAACATGGACTATTAGGTAAGTGCTGTAACTTTCATGATTCAACTTGTGTGTTTGAAAGTTTCTCCGGTGAAGTGAAGAACACATTGTATTTAAAGATTTTTGGCCTTCGTGACGATAATTATAAGCAGAATGTCCACTTGTTTAATTTAATCCAGTAATATGGACCACGAATGTAATATAAAAAGCGAGACACTCGTCAGAGATGAAACCATGCGAGAAGACTGTGACTGTGAGCTTGCATCCGGGAGATCGTGGGTTCGAGCCCCACTGTCGGCAGCCCTGAAGATGGTTTTCCGTGGTTTCCCATTTTCACACCAGGCAAATGCTGGGGCTGTACCTTAATTAAGGCCACGGCCGCTTCCTTCCCACTCCTAGCCCTTCCCTGTCCTATCGTCGCCATAAGACCTATCTGTGTCGGTGCGACGTAAAGCAGCTAGCAAAAAAAAAAAAAAAAAAAGAAGACTGTGAAATATGGGAATGAAGTAGGATTAGTTGATTGGTTATGCTAATTTGGCAAAATAAAGAAAAACTCGCTAATACCCTAATTTTTCTCATTTCCGTATATAATTATATTTATTATCTGAACAGTATAAAATACAGAGGAACTGCTTTCGATAAAGTTTTCAAGAATTTGCAAGCAAGCTTTTAACACCACGGTCAACAAACTCCGAGAAGAAAATATTATCTCAGTATTAACAATTAATTGCGCTTTCTAAAGGAACCTTAGTATATTATTTTTCTCAAAATGGACGTCGGTTTATATACTCTTCTATTATTATGAGCCCCTCGACTGCATGTATTACCATTTTCCACTTAATGAAACAAGGGATGAAATGTAATGCTGAGTTTTTCCTGTTTCAGGTATGTGATAAAGTCCTCAAGGCGTACATTAGTCGGTGATCGACGGTGAGTCATGAATATTACGTACAATGCATACATATTTTAAGTTCTGTAAATTGATTATAGCTCCAGGGAATAATGTCTATGGTTGAGAGAGAGTCTTGAATTGTTTCAAATAGCGATAAAACATGTGACTATAGGACGAATAATCGTTTCATTATTAGAGTATTTATTTATTGTCATATTTCCCTTTAATGTGTAATTAAGGTGATTCATTATATTCTACCTAAAATCTCTTTATTGTGACTGCCCAGGTTAGAATTACAAAGAAAAAGTAAATATTCACCACCTTAAATATCTGAGAAGAAAATATCCACGATTTCACGAAGACGTAAAGAAATGTTTGCAAATGTTGCCGATAGGCACACACGTTTGCAACGGTTCTCATCACAACTTCATACCAATATCTATGCATTCTGTAAGAATATATATCTATCTGATTGTCCTCAGCTCCCAAGGAGTTCGCCTTTGATATTGATAGCACAAACTTTTGTAATCACTGTGGTTCATTAGTTTTCTTTAACTGCTCAAAGGTCCACTTTGAACATCTACGATGTCTGCTTTGTGAAGTGTACCAAACATATTTCATAGAAAGTTGCTCTCTACAACTCTTGTACATTCACATTTTGTCGTTCTCCTATGCATGTGGTGAATCGTTAGCAGCTAATACGAGTAGTTTGCTTTCATCATTTTCAGTATTAACGTGGAATGATAAAAATAATTATGCATTGCACTTTCGACCTCACATACATAGAGACTCTTTGTGAGATCGTGAGGTGTAAAAACCCTCCGACCTCTGCTGGACGTACAGACACAGAAATCAGAGGGGAAAATGGTTGTTTGAGTGTAAACTGTTTTTGGGAGGCTTCAAGAATGATCGCAGTTCTTAATTCGTACAATAATTACAAAATAAATCAAAGACTACTGCTCTGTAGCCACACGTACGATTCTGCGTGTACGATTGTTCGTGGACTTGACACTGCTCCTCAATAGAATGTAATAATCTGAGTTTTCTTGCATATCAGCAAGAAGGATGGAATGGGGAGGAAGTGGAAACTTGGTCTCGATAACAAGGTAAGTTGTCAGACTACCGGATATCAGTAACTTCTAAGATGTTCAGAGACAATTTGTTCATCCAATAACGTTATCGCAAGGGAGATTCAAAACAGTCACATCCCTAGACGTGCTGATATACCATTCAAAATCATTTCTCACCAAGGTATCCACGAATTCAATCTGACAATGTATGTGGGTTCCTCGAAATGAAAATTCACGTAATTGTGGTTTGGATTCGATATCTAAGTGGAAGTCCCATGACTATGATCACGACATGAACAGTCAAGTAAAATTGCAAGTTTGCTTACTTAGAATTATTGCAGTAACTGTCACACAGAAGCCCTGAAACGGTAATAATAATAATAATAATAATAATAATAATAATAATAATAATAATAATAATCTACCACTTTCCCCAAACTTGTGGCGTCGCGGATGCGAACTGTGGCGCACATATGGATTTGGCCCTGTTTAACAGCTAGATGTCATTCCTGACGCTAACTCTGTATGGAGGAATATATCCACTATTGCGTATTTCTGTTGTGTATGGTAGTGTAGTATATTTCTGCGTGTGAAAAGGAAAGCGTTGGGACAAACATAAATACACTGTCCCCGAGCCAGAAGAATTAATCAGACGCGATTAAAATTCCAGACCACTGAGCTCGATAGCTGCAGTCGCTTAAGTGCGGCCAGTATCCAGTATTCGGGAGATAGTGGGTTCGAACCCGACTGTCGGCAGATCTGAAGATGGTTTTCCGTGGTTTCTCATTTTCACACCAGGCAAATGATGGGTCTGTACCTTAATTAAGGCCACGACCACTTCCTTCCCAGTCCTAGCCCTTTCCTGTCCCATCGTCGCCATAAGACCTATCTGTGTCGGTGCGACGTAAAGCCAATAGCAAAATCATCATCATCATCATCATCTGTTTACCCTCAAGGTTCGGTTTTTCCCTCGGACTTAGCGAGCGATCCATCCCACCTCTACCGCCTCAAGGGCAATGTCCTGGAGCTTCAGACTCTTGGTCGGGGATACAACTGGGGAGTATGACCAGTACCTCGCCCAGGCGGCCTCACCTGCTATGCTGAACAGGGGCCTTGTGGAGGGATGGGAAGATTGGAAGGGATAGGCAAGGAAGAGGGAAGGAAGCGGCCGTGGCCTTAAGTTAGGTACCATCCCGGCATTCGCCTGGAGGAGAAGTGGGAAACCACGGAAAACCACTTCCAGGATGGCTGAGGTGGGAATCGAACCCACCTCTACTCAGTTGACCTCCCGAGGCTGAGTGGACCCCGTTCCAGCCCTCGTACCACTTTTCGAATTTCGTGGCAGAGCCGGGAATCGAACCCGGGCCTCCGGGGGTGGCAGCTAATCACGCTAACCACTACACCACAGAGGCGGACCAATAGCAAAATAAAAATAAAAATTCCACACCCGGCCATGAAAAGAACCCTGGACGCTCTGAACCGAAGGCCTCAACGCTGTCCATTCAGACAAGGAGTAGGATGATGATGATAATAAATATAATAATAATAATAATAATAATAATAATAATAATAATAATAATAATAATAATAATAATAATATTTCGTGTGGCTATTTCTAGCCGGGTGCAGCAATCGTAAGGCAGACCCTCCGATGGGGGTGGTAGGCATCTGCCATGTGTATGTAACTGCGTGTTATTCTAGGGGAGGATAGTGTTATGTGTGGTGTGTGAGTTGCAGGGATGTTTGGGACAGCATAAATACCCAGTCCCCGAGCCAAGGGAAATAACCATTTCAGGTTAAAATCCCTGACTAGGCCGGGACTCGAACCCGGGACCCCGTGACCAAAGGCCAGCACGCTATCCATTTAGGCATTGATCCTGACATAATAGTACTACTACTACTACTACTACTACTATTAATAATAATAATAATAATAATAATAATAATAATAATAATAATAATAATAATAATAATAACAATAGGACATTTACTTACATGTGTACCTAATTGGAATCCAGCCTGTGACATGCTTTACGGAACATCGCGATCCTAGTTTACGATGTACGAACGAGGAGAGATGAGTCTCTTGCCTTTCGTTATCCATCATTAGCTGCCTTCACTTCTCGTTGTAGACACAACTCTACCAACCATGCGACAGCGAGAAAGGGAGCTTCTGACACGTGATACGAAAAACAGTGGATGACTGTTTGACTATCTCTACCTGGCGTGCACAATCTTTTGATGAAATCCAATGTGCGCTCAGGCGAACGAATAAACAGGCTGGACAATACTAGGCTTTCAGAGATCATTCTCTATTCTGAGCTTTTGGAAATGAAAGGAAACGCAGTGGTCGATTACCCCTTTACAAAGGTAATATCAAGTGGACCTTGGAGACATGTTACATCCCTCTTGATGCATGAGCAAACGTAAGCAACAATGTAGAAAATGGAAGTCTTCCTGTGAAATTTAAATTCACAACTTCGAACGCTTGTGCTTTCACCAACTTATTGAAAAAGGAGCTATGATATAATGTGTTAATGACGACTGTACAGTCTTCTATTAGTGGTTAGCTAAAATGGTGGATTTGTCACATTTTAATAGTAATAATGATATTTTATTTACCTCCAAATAACCATATTTACGGTTTTCGGAGACACCGAGGTGCCGGAATTTAGTCCAGCAGGAGCTCCTTTACGTGTCAGTAAATCTACTGACAAGAGGCTCCTATACTGGAGCACCTTCAAATACCAGCGGACTGAGCCAGGATCGAGCCTGCCAAGTTAGGGTCACAAGGCCAGCGCCTCAACCATTCGAGGCACTCAGCCGGGCATTTGTCACATTTGATGCGCAGTTTACCAACTCCATACTCTACGCCATATACATATACATTATGTGTGAGAGGTATGTACTGGTTATTGGTAGGGCCATGAATCCGTATGGCGTCAAAAAATAATGTCCTATTTCAAAAATAACAAATGGAATTGAAAATTTGATGTTTATTTCTCAGGTAGTATTTAATGTTGAATGGCTTAGGGCTTTGCTGACATGCATTACACTATTTGACAGCGTAAAAACATTAGCTTCTTGTACGTAGGACGTTTTCGTGCAATTGTATACTTAGAATGGTTTCTTGCGCATTACGTCCTGAAGCTGTAGTGTAGTTTTATACTTAGAATTATTTCTTGCACATTGCGCATGCATGCGTCCTGAAGGTGCTTTGCAGTTGTACAGCGTGATTCAGCCGCACCTTCCAATGTAGTTTCATGCAGCCCACAATATTCATTTCGTCCTCTAAACATCTGCCCTCCCGGTATGCTCAGAAAACATAACCGGATATCTTGGTATTTACCGCCTCGTGATGAAAGTACGCCGTAATATTATACTCGTATTAAACAAAGGAAGACATGCGTGTGCCCTGTAGGTCATATGAACCTGACACGCAGGCGAAAACCTAAATTGGTATTGTGACCGCAGTAAACCTAATATTTGCTATGAGCTGCCCAGTGTGCCGTACGGAAACGTAGTATAGTTGGTAAAGGCCTTGCGGAGCGGGCTTACATGTCAGGTGGGAGGTATGAGTCCGGGGCGAAGATTACAATTTTTTGAAAATATTTAATACGTACCGCACGCAACGTAAGTTAAGTTCAATATCCACTTCCATGCAAATTATGTGTGAATGAATGTGTTTGGGGCCTTAACAAGGGCCGAGTAGTTAGCAGGCCGGACACATACAGACCGGAAATAATAGCAATACAACTGCCCTGACAATATTTCATCTCAGAAAATGCTCGATGTGATGACCGTTCCGTTTTATGCACATTCGGGCCCGGTGTCCAATAGATCGTCTTGCGCGCTGAAGCATTTCAGGTGCAATTGCTCGGCAGGCGTCCGTGATGAGTTGCCGGAGCTGGTTGGTGTTTCCTGGCGCTTGAGTGTAAACAACGTTCTTCAAATGTCCCCACAATAAGAAGACTAACGGTGTTAAATCCGGTGATCTGGCGGGCCAAGAAACAGGGCATCCTCGTCCTATCCATTTTCATGGCAGTTCTTCGTTCAGATGGTTACGGACGGGAAAAGTCGAATGAGGTGGAGCTCCATCCTGTTTCAACAACATTGTCAAACGATCGTACAAGGGCACATCCTCCAGCAGCAGTGGAAGTTCCTGACGCAGAAAGTGCAGGTAGCATGGGCCCATCCAATGGACCTCAAACAAATAAGGTCCAATCAGGTGATCCCCCAAGATTCCACACCATTCACTCCCGATCGTACTTGATGGGCCGCCTGTCGCACCCAGTGACGATTGTCCGGACTCCAATAGTGCATGTTGTGGCAATTGACGTTCCCATTATTGTGGAAGCGCGATTTGTCCGAGGACAAGATAAGCGATACGAATGCTGTATCATTGTACATTCTGCCCAATAGCCGCCGACAGAACACCATTCGAGCTTCGAAATCCCGCCCATGGAGTTCTTGATGCTGTCATGATAGTATGGGTGAGATTTATGTTCATTCACTATACGCCAGACGGACGGCTGGCTGGTGTTCACCTGTCGTGCAATCACCCTTGTACTGATGTGTGGGTTATTACGAGCTGTTCCGGAGAGGCCTCTTCTGTCTCACTCGATGTAACGGGCCTATCGCGGACTGATGGCTGGTTGGAAATCACGCCTGTTATCCTTAGGCGCCTTTCAACACGGCGGAATGTCGTAACAGTCAGGTGTCGCCTGTCGGGATACCGTTCCCTGTACAGCCATAATGCCTCGCGAGCATTTTGTCTTGTTTCCCCGTAAATGAGGAGCTTGTCAAAGAATTCCTCTTTGGAAAACATGCCGAATGACAGCAGAAATGAGAGTACATTCCGGCCCTAACCAGCAGAGTTTGCGCAGAGCTGTTTAATGTGGCAATCGTGGGCCTGTGTTTACGTATTCACACATCATACCGATGCAAAAATATTTGAACAGTGCATGATTCCAACCGCCGCTGGCACATTCCGTCCATTGATAGGCTAACGCCTAACCACATCCGCTGCACTACATTGCTGGAAACATGCTGGTAGTACGATGAGAGCAGAGTACATACGCCAACCGGTTCGGTGTTTAAGACATTAATTATTGCATTGTTACCTAATTTTATGCATTGATTCCCGTCTTCGTTACACCTGGTCACCAGGCACGACACCTTAACATAGTTACATGCTAAAAGGACGTTGCTACATGATTTCAAGGCGTCATGTTTTGTGAACGGATGATATAACTTTTCGCTAGGGTTCAGAATCGTGTGCAAAATGTGCTCACTGAACACTAGTACCATAAAGTACGCCTGCAGGGGAATAGCACCTCTATAACAATGTGCACGTTAGGTGGGCTGCAGCAAACGATATTGGAAAGGGCTGCTGAATCTCGCTGTATGCTTAGAATGGTTTCTTGACATTACGCAAGCATATGTCCTGAAGCATGTTACGGCGCGTGGTATAATCCAAGGGGCAACCAAAGCTACTTCCTACCACAAAAAACGTCGCACTCTACTTCAAGTCCCTCCCTCGGTTATACTATTTGCTGGAAAAGCGTATTTTACGAATTGTGGACATTCATCCCTACTTTCCGTAAGGTCATTTCGAATTATCTTTAAAAAGCGCTGTATAGAGTGCATGTCGTACAGTATGTATGTTTACTGCTCGGGTGCGAAAGGTGCATTGATCCGTAACAGATCCGCAATGAGCAGTCAAAAAAAACTTAGGCTTCAATGAAGAGGCATACTAGGGAAGCTTGGAGTAAGATAGTTTCCCGTTTCTCACCTCACAAAACCAGTATGAGTATCAGTCTGCCAAGCCCGGCAACCAAACCTAGGAGCAACATAGTCACACCATCGGTCATTCACAATGATGAATGGTGCTTTGGCAGTGTTACTTTCGTATTGTCAAAGACAAAGTTGATACTGAGACAAATTTATGAAAGTAATAAATTTATTCTAAACATATATGAATACATAAATGCATTGTAAACGCCATGTCTTGTCAGAAATGGTTCCGTGGACATATGCCGGATGGGCAAAATAAAAATTTTCCGGAAAATATTTACAATAGGACTGACGCGGAATTAGCCCTGGTTAATGAACATCACAGAAGATGCTGGAAGTGGCCTCATCTGAGGAAATTAGAAACTGATGATCCTAACGTCCTGACTCCATTTCACTCAAAAACCGGCGACGGGACTCAAAGCGTCCAAACGAACCTTTGTGTGTTAATGAACGCACAACAGTAAATTTGTAACGATACAGATACAGGGCCTTTTTGATAATGTTCCGACACGGCGATCTCTTAATTCCCACTTGCACAGATAAACGGCGTTGAGATTTCGTCGGACTTCGTTCCAAGCTTTCCTTCATTCGAGCAATACTTTCTGGCGTTCGAACTCTTTTCGCATAATTACGGTCTTTTCCGCTACAGAGCCCATTCCATGCCATTTTACCACTAAGTTCGGAATTGCAGACTTTGCTCGGGGTTTTTCCAAAACACTTCCACTCTTAAAACGCTTGCGCAAACACTTCTGTACGGGTTTTCCAAGAATCGTGCCTTGCATAGCACTCGACAATGAACATGGGATGTTTTATCTTGAGCACATTTTTGTGTTACATTTAACTGTTCACTAAACACATCTGCTCCTCTCAATCACTCACACGTAGTGACACAGCGACGTACTCGGGCGATGCGGGAGATGTGTTCGCGCAGACATGTGACAGTAACCAATTGGTGCTTCGAAATCACGGTTTCCACGATTTCCTCTGATGGGCGGTTCTTCTGTTCATCACCAATCGTCACTTCCGCGTCACACTTATAAATATTTTCTGGGACAGTTTTATTTTCCCCATCCTGTACATATAGACTGTGAGTCATTTCCCCTCCTTCTGTTTTAGATTTTCTACAACCCTTCAAACATCAAAAGCAAGGAAGGTCTAAAATACTTTGCCTACCTGTGATATTGAACCATGGCACAGAGTAGAAATTTCAGAGGAAGCTAGGACACATCAGAAGACGTCATCAGTGCAAGATTGCTGTAGAAACATGCATGCATCTGGTGGTTACAAAATGCATGCACCTGTCAAGCGATAATGTTAACTTAAAGGATCGTGCCAAATGATCTGTCATTGTCAACTATTAGGAGAATGGTGTAAACAACGATGCATAGGTATGCATATCATCTGAGGAAATTAAAAACTGGTGATCCAAACATCCTGACTCCATTTCACTCAAAAAAAAAAAAAAAAAAAAAAAACGCCGACGGAACTCAAAGCGTCCAAACGAACCTTTGTGTGTTAATGGTGTTAATGAATGCACAACAGTAAATTTGTAACGATACAGATGCAGGGCCGTTTCCATATGGCGAAACGGAAGCGAATGCGATTTTCAGATATCTGTCATGTGTTCTCATCGTGCCTCAGTAAGCTAAATAGCGTAGTTAGTGACCCTTGCGCCGTTTGCTCATGGTTTGAATATCCCCTCATATACTGGGTATGTACCCCAGCGGAAATGGAAAGTGTTACACAATGAACACCTTTACCGAATGCTACCAAACCGATACCCTAGTATTTCCATGCCTCTGAGATATGTTGAATAAAATTTAATCATCATACGACATAACTGTTAGTACAGGAAAACGCCATTCCTAAATAGGGCGGGAGGTGAGCGTACGTGACGGATGTCGGGTGTGTGTGACGTTATTGTTTCTTTTCAGGTAGAGATCGCAGCACAGCATGCCCATAGGAGGTGCATGGGCAGCTTATCGCCATTTTTTGGAATTTGTGAAAGGTCGAATTATTGGCATGAGGGATATGGGATCATCATACCGACAGACTGTGGCAGACAGTTCGCTGTAGTGCAATGATTGAAGAACGAATAGTGACGTGATGGACTCAGGACAACAGTGTGGTACGAAGGGCAGGCACGCGCCCATCCACAAGGACTACTCCACGAGAAGGTCGTCGGCTGGCCCTGACAAACGGATGGATGACAACAGCTGAAATCCAGGCAGAGGTCACAGGCAGAAATCCCCCTCGAATCATAGGGAGCAGTTTACTGGAGACTGGGTTGAGATCTCGAGTTGCCATGCGTTATTTACCGCAGACACCAAACCACAGACAACGGAGACTTGCATAGTGTACAGACAGTCACACCTGGGACATTGAGCTGTATTCTGTGGAGCTCAGCGATGAGTCTCGCTTCTGTTTGTGGCGGTCAGGCCGACGTGAACATGTCCGTAGACGACGTTGTGGAAGGTCACATTAAGCAGCAATTATCGAGGCGAATACCTCTCCATTTTCTGGGATCATGATATGGTGAGCAATTTTAGCAGTCATCCGCAACTATCTCAATGCTAAATACCCCGAATAGGATGGGGAGGACTTGCCCCTGGCGGCCAGCTTCCAGATCACCAGATTTAACACCATTGGACTTCTTTCTGTACGGCCATTTAAAACAAGTAGTCTACGCACAGCAGCTGGAAGATCCATACAACCTTCGAAATCTATTTTATGGAAACCCACAGATCTCTCACACGTCCAGCAAGTCAGAATCACACTTCAGCTGTTGCTCGGATGTGCATTATTCAAGGAGGTCACCATTTCGAGCACATACTGCGTTAGCGTATATTGTTCACGTACTTCAAGTCCCTACCATCGGCCATACTATTCTCGTCCAGACTTGATCTGGGTGATTTCCGACAAACGAGTAGCGTTACAAAAATGTTGTAAAGTTTGGGCTGGGAAGAATTGGGAGAAAAAAGACGAGCTGCTCCCCTATGTGCTATGTTCCTAGCTGTCAGCTGAGAGATGGCGTGGAATGACATTAGTATACGAATAAGTTTGAGTGGCGTTTTTAAAAGTAGGAAGGATCACAATATGAAGATAAAGTTTGAATTCAAGAGGACAAATTGGGGCAAATATTCATTTATTGGAAGGGGAGTTGGAGATTGGAATTACTTACCAAGGGAGATGTTCAATAAATTTGCAATTTATTTGAAATCATTTAATAAAAGGCTAGGAAAACAACAGATAGGGAATCTGCCACCTGGGCGACTGCCCTAAATGCTGATCAGTATTGATTGCTTGATTGCTTGATTGCTTGCTTGCTTGCTTGATTGATTGATTGATTGATTGATTGATTGATTGATTGATTGATTGATTGATTGATTGATTGATTGATTGATTGATTGATTGATTGATTGGTCATCAAATGGCTCTTTTCACGGCAACATAAATATACAGTCGCTGAAAGTATTTATGTGAGACCACATGCCCACGTAGTAAGACGAAATAGAAAATAAAAGCACATCTCCTCCGAGGATTTGAAGTAGCTCACCCATTATTCGGCCGCTCATGAATTCCCTGCCGGATCCAGCCGAGGTAAGGAGGGACTTAGGTGAACACCGGAAGATTACATTTACCCAGTACGCTTCGCGTTGACCTAATGCACTCTTTCACGTGCACAAAGGCTTCATTCGCTGTTTAAAATGGGAAATGAGTTCATTTAGCAGCGCTACTACTCCCAAATCCATGGCATAAGACTGTCAGAACTCTACGGAGTGTATTCATTAACATCTGTAGTATGTGCGCAATGGCATGGCCAGATGTTTATGTGAATTGGACCTAAAACTACATTCAAATGGGTTGAACACTTGTAATGTATATAGGACACTGCTGTCGGTAGCGGTCACGAATGGAGACAATTTATACCTGCATGTTAGGCTAGGAAATCTAGTTTCGAGCTGCCTAATTCAAGTAGTACTATGTAGTTTTTCAATCTTTTGATCGTAAGCCAGGGTATATTGAGGTCCCCAGGGAGTTTACGTCATAAAATTCTTGTATGCTTATTTTTGATCGGAATTTCAACTGGAGCTTCCAAATCTGTCTGAATATCCTGAATGATTATGTTCGTGTGTGCTTTTATAGTCGATAAGAGGCTAGAAATGAGAATACCAAATGCTTGGTCTGTGTGTTTTACATCATTCGGGAGAGTGGTCGTTTAACGGTAAGCTTACACTCGATTGATGATGATTTTGAACAGCAGTATCGTATACCTGTTGCATTCCATAGCTTTCTAATGCCGGCGTTGTACCACGGCCGCTATATTAAGAGTCCCAGCTGTCTGACGCCTCAGCGTTGTCGGAAAACTACTTATTTTAGCACGACGTTGAACGGATAACAAAAAGGAAGTACATTTCTGAAATGTCAGAAAGTGGGATTTAAACTTGCGTTATCACCACCTCTCCTCTTCTCTTCTCTTCTCTTCTCATAACTTCTGTTTCAATGACCTATCACACTTTGCATAGTACCAATTAGAGGAATTAATAGAGAATATTGAAAACGCTATGGAGGTTGTAGTTTGTGGTGACTGTTGATATGTTGATCTCAGTAACGAGACGTCCGGTTTTATGCGGAATGTGAATCACTGCTTGTGACACTTCATTTCAAAAATCCCAAGTGCATTGACTGGGTTTAGTACCTCAGTAAACTTAGTGAGACCGAGCTCGATAGCTGCAATCGCTTAAGTGCGGCCAGTATCCAGTATTCGGGAGATAGTAGGTTCGAACCCCACTGTCGGCAGCCCTGAAGATGGTTTTCCGTGGTTTCCCATTTTCACACCAGGCAAATGCTGGGGTTGTACCTTAATTAAGGCCACGGATGCTTCCTTTCCACTCCTAGCCCTTCCCTGTCCCATCGTCGCCTTAAGACCTATCTGTGTCGGTGCGACGCAAAGCAACTAGCAAAAAAAAAAGTTAGTGAGAAGCTGGTAGCGATATTACTCGGCTACCACTCCTCAGAGGGAGGAATGACTTGAGAGCTGAGAATATGACCAATAGGAAAGCATACTCACACAGAAGGAACTTCAGATAGTCCAAACATGCATGTTCAGCATTCATCTGCAGAGAAGCGTTGCTATTGTCAGTATTTTTACCGACCACTTACACTAATTCTAAGACACTTTATTCAATTTATTTTCTTAAATATTAATATTTTTTTGTGTAAAATTAATTCTTAATAGGCCTATTGACGTTGTGTGAGACCGTATTCAGAGGGTCAACGGTGTTCGATGGTGAGTGGCCAACAAAGTGAAGGCGTCCGCTGAGCGTAACCAGCTTGTGATCAATGGAAATGTCCGCCGTAGACAGTTAAGATCAGCCTTTAACTGCTCTCGTTGACAATATTCTGCGATAAATGGAAAGTTAGCTGCCGTGGTTTCAGCTGTCATTGGATAAGGGAGCACAGTACCCAGAGAATGTAGTTTGTCAGTGAATGTGTTTATCATGTGATCAAACCTTGTTTTGACACCTTTTGAGTTAGGATTTACAAAGATTCCGTAACTCACCAGGACTGGAATCGATGGTCTTTAGTTTTGGTAAAATTTAACTAACTCTGAAGGTTGTTGATATAATTGACTGCCAATGTGATTTACAGTAACCTTATGTTTTCCATTACTTACTTCGTACTATTGGCGTTTAAACATGGCATTATTTTGGAGTGCGGTGTGTGACATTTATATACTATATGGTATGAAAAGTACTGCCTAGTCAGCGGGGTTGGGAGCGTAAAGGCACGTTTGGTTCACTTTAAAGGACGCGGAATTCATTTCCCAGCAGGAAACTGAAAAAAGTAGAAAAGAGGAGAGTCACTTAGCCTTGTGGTTTACTCAACCTACACCAAAGATCAGTGCCAGCTTAATTCCTGGGGTCAAAGGCGGCCGCAAATAGAGCTAATCACTCTTTCCCACTTAATGCCAAGGTTATCTTCCACTACTCCAAACCTTCAAAACTTACACGAAAATGATGTAGTTTTTCCCGGGTTGAACCGTGTTGTTTTCTGTACATTACGTACAGTTCTGCCGACGTTTCGAATACATTGCAGTATTATTTGTCAAGGCGACTGAAATACCCCTATTTGATACGAGTGAATCAGTCTCCGAGGCAGCAATCAGTGTCAATGTGATTTACAGTAACCTTATCAGTTACTGATAAGTGATCAGTGTGATTGCTGCCTCGGAGACTGATTACCTCGGATCGAGTAGGGGTATTTCAGTCGCCTTGACAAAGAATACTGCAATGTATTCGAAACGTCGGCAAAACTGTACGTAATGTACATAAAACAACAACACGGTTCAACCCGGAAAAGAAGTAAATAATTCTACACACAGTGGAAGCTTCACTTCTTACACAAAAATGGTGAGAGTATGTTGCAGTTATATGAAAATTACTTTTGAAATCTTTCGTTTCATATTGCTTGTTTTCAGCGTTCCCACTGATAGATATTAATTTCCAGACAGGAATGTCAATGGTCAGTTAATGTGACCAGAAATGTAGACGACCTTGTTACTAAAATGCGTTGTTGGTAATGTAATTTTGTTTTCTGGGTTATTGGTAATCTTGTTTCTTATTTAGCACCTGTATATGGTGCAGAACGCTGAAAAGGAATAGCTTCCTTCTTAACAAAAATAAAATAAAAGAGAAGGCAATGTTCCCATAGAACTGAAATTTACTCTGGGTTACTTTTAGAGATACGATTTTAATTGGTCTCGCCAATCGTCAACGATAGATTGCTCCAAGCAGATTGGGCAGTGATTACCATTCATATGAAAAACAGACTAATTTGGCAATTCAATGTCTGAAAGAACGAAACCGTTTTGGGACCTGATTGCTTGAATATTGCCGTTATAAAGCATTTCAACAAACTTTACTTTTCGGGTAAAATAGAAAACGAGAGAACAGATTTTCGAATATAATATCGAGTTTAAAAATTTGTGAATAGACTAGAAGGAACTTGTACAATAACGAGATTTTCTAGTTTTCAAGAGATTTATGCTTAGCATAGACACCATTTTGTGAGGCTGGCTTGTATTTCAAGTGGAGGTCCTGACCTGGAGTTAGCGGCAAATATGTAGTACGGTACCAAACACAGCTCTGTCATTTATTGTTATAATCGATCAGTTTATGAAGAAAACCGGACGTGACCTCATGGCGTGTGTGGGAACAAAGGGTCGATATTCATAGATACAACCTACACAGTAAAAGTGTTCATGTAAGATTCAGCAGCTGAGGTAGAGAGGAGATTATTCACCTTTATAAAGAATACGGGGAAGTACTGCTTCCTATTAAATACAGGCTAGGACTGCTTTGGAATAGATAACAAGTCCAAAAGTAAAAGTGAGTGATGTATTGTCATCGAATGTGAGACAGATGATCTAGTTCAACGAAAAATTACTATTGCCTCGAATGGTAAGTGAAAATGTTCTGCTCTATAACAGTACAATTTAAACAACTAGCTGAAAGTAAGTACTGTAGGTATGTTACACCGAAGATAGACTAAGCTCTGATCGCCTGTTCCGTGTGCGACGTCACAGCGCGGGAGATTTGAAATATGAGCGTGCGAGTTGAGTTTGACGCTATCTGGCGGGCGATTAAGAAAGTAGAGTGGCTGGCTACGAGTGCAAGCTTAACCTCACAGGTTTCGATTCTACTCCAGGCTTACCTCACAAGTTTTCCAACTTTACAGACCCATGTAGAAGTGTGATGGTACATATATCACACCTTCGCACTCTATTCATTACGGCGTATTATTATTATTATTATTATTATTATTATTATTATTATTATTATTATTATTATTATTATTATTATTGTTATTTTTATTATTAAGGATCGTTTCAACCTCTTATGGGTTACGACTACACAACTTCCTTGACTGTAGGTGTTCTTTCTTTTTACACCGATACTCCATTCTCTGGCTCGCTTTTGCTCGTTCCTCATCCAGGAGCACCCTTCTTGTTCTCCTTGGTTTCTCTACTAACAGATCCGTATCCTCCGGAATTTTCCTTCTGAACACTGTTCTGTTTGCAATATCCCCTTCCTCAACGCCACATTTTTTTAAGAGACGATGAACTTCCTTCAGCCATGGTACTTGGGTCTTTCTTCTTTCCTGGAAGATGAGGATCTTATTTGCTAGGCTTTCCGGTCCAATTTTTCTCAGGTCTCCATAGAAAGTCAGTCGCCTCTTTCTTATCGAGGTTGAAATGTTCTCGCATTTTCTCATACATCTCTTGATTTGATCTCAGACGGAAAGTAAACTTATTTTCTGGTGCTTTCTTGGGTCCCAGAAGTTACCTTTCATTATTATTATTATTATTATTATTATTATTATTATTATTATTATTATTATTATTTTACTGATGTGTTAATGTAAGAATATTTGAAGCTGGAAGATCAACATGTTAGATATTAGTAATTTATTTTGTACAGGCAGTTGGGAAACAGGTTTGGAAAAACACCCAGTGAATGTTTGGTGAGACATACGGAGAGTCCATGTTATGTTATGAGACATGGATATTCTGAAATCATAGGTTCGGGCGTGGTCGGGATGTAGCCGCGTGTTACATTAGTGCGGGAAATCTCTTGCTCATGATAGGTAAGACATGCCTGAACGAGCTTGGACATATCGAGACGGAATGGGGATGAGGAAATCTACATAAATTTCGATAAGACGTGATGCTAGGTACTTTCAGTATTATCTACCATGACTATTGTTGTGGATATTAACGAGTGTACGATTGATTGTTGACGAACGGAGCAGTTATGTATTTTACTTGCTAATACTTATACACCGCTTGTGCTAGTATACTCATCTAGTATATGTAATTGGTTTTCCATATCTGATGGCAACTTTTGGTAATCTATGGCCTTGTTTCAAGGCATAAACCAACAGCGTGTGTTTGAACAAGCGAAAGTGATCTCTAGAACAAAGTAGTAGTGTCAGTGCTTAAAGAAGTGCAGTATCAAACTGGTATACCATGTGTTGATGGTGAGAGCCGGCAGTTTGTGTTGACACACGGAAACAGTGAAGGGCAATATAACTTTTATAAGCATTGTAACTACTGGTCATCAGGCTCACTACAAATGGCAGTGCAGTTCTCGCTGTAGTCTCTCACTGTCGTTTGTTCTAGGACTATTGAATGTACATAGGGAGGTTTCCAGCAGTTTTAAATATTTATTGAGTGTTTTGTTATTTTATACTTATAGTGCGTTGATGAAGTGCTAATATACAAATTATGATTAAGTCAGAATACAGATATTAGTTTTCGCTAAACCTCGGTGCAGTTCCTACTTGTTAATCGTTTTCGGCGTTTAGGTTAGGCCCGTAGCAGGTGTACCAGTACGCAGCATTATGTACACGCCCTGAGGGAAATGATTATCAAACTATGTCAAAATTCGAGGGTTACATTTAGGTGAACTCAGGTGCCTAAATTCCGGACATTTCAGTTAATTATTTCATTTAAGTCCTTCATTTATATTTATTTAATATTACATAATAGATTAGCCCCTTGGATTACCTAGAGAGTTGGTCGTGCGGTTAGGGGCGTGCAGTTATGACCTTGCATCCGGGTGATAGTGGGTTCGAACTCCACTGTCGGCACTTAAGATAGTTTTCTGCATTTTCTTATTTTCACACCAGGAAAATGCTGGGGCTGTGCCTTAATTAAGGCAACGGCCGCTTCCTTCCCTCTCCTAGGTGTGTCTTATCCCATCGTCACAATAAGACCTATCTACCTCGGTGCGAATTAAAGCAGATTGTTCTTGTTCTTGTAGACCCTAGAATTAACCTCACAGGTCTGCTATCCTTATTGACTCGAAGTTGCTTCTTATTCTTCTTTTTCTTTTTGTTATTTCTTTCATGCTTGACATGTCCCACCAGGTATAGAGTATATAAACGCGATTTGTTAACTATTTGTTTCATGCTCTCTCATTAATGAAGAGTTCTTTTAAGTTGTTGATGATTCATTAAGATCTTTGTAACATCGATATCATCAGTCTTGTGTACTTGTATGCATGTAGAAACTGTTTGATAACCTGTGTTACTGTACTTACTCTGTAGTAGTGTGTTAAAATATACTAGTGTCAAGGAGGGGGTTAAACATACCTTGAATTACAAATCCATTATTTCCTAAACCAGTAGTCGTATAAAGCTGTTCCTTAGCTTAAAATTCATAAAAGTATGCAAAAATTAACGGTGTGCGAAACGTTATTTAAACGATTTGAGAATTTCCAGCCCATGAGTTACATTTCAAACGCCAGCAAATGGTTTTTGAAAACATGACAACAGTTTGTGTAAAGGAGAGCGCGGTCGCAGACACACCGTTCCCATACACATTTCGAAAAAGCCATCAATTTCGATTAATAGATAGTGAGATAGAAACTAGAAATAAAGTAGATAGAAAGACAATACAACTTTCCCTATTACAGTAAGTGTTCCCTCAGCATATAGATAAGCGTTGTAGCGTGTAATGGTATTCTAGTACACTCTCTGCAACTCAGCCGCACGAATTTTCAAAATTTCGGAACGAATTGCATTTTTCAGTTTTTCTATGGCGTGGGGATTGCTTCTATACACTCTTACGTTTCAAACTACCATATAAATAGGATGGTAAGGTGGCCATAAACCTTCACTACTTATTCTGTCCCAGAAATCATTACACAGGTTCTTCATTGAATGTGCTCTATCCCCGTATTACTGGAAATATCCGAGCGACATTTCCTGTTCAGTCAACTGAGGAATAAATTCCTTCAATATTAATTATATGTATCTGTTTGAATTGTTTTGGCAATAACAGTGCAGCAATCTGTTTTAATGCCATAAAATTGAGATTTATGAATTAATTTTAGACTATCATGTGATCAATACCGTTTATTTTGCGAATGTATACGTCCATGGAACAAATGAAACCACCGTTAATCAGAAATTAACACTAATTCAGTATTCAGTTCACCATTACTGACAAACTAAGGAAACAATGTTTTCTTGCGGCTGGATCTCTTGGGGTTAATTTGCTCTTTTGTGACTTTGTAAGGCTTAAATTTTAATTTTCTTGCCAGTAATTTTCAGCCTGTTTTCAGTCATTCGACCGGGTCAGGAGCGGAGTGAATGAAGCCAATTTCCAGTGGCGAGGATAGGAATTATTCCGGCTGCCGAAGCCTGTCGAACTCCTCTGGGGCAATGATTTGTGACTGACAGATGTAATGAAATGATACTGGAGTGTGTCACTGGAATGAAGGATGATAGGAAAAACCGGAGTACCCGGAAAAACACCTGTTCCGCCTCCACTTTGTCCAGCACAAATCTTACATGGAGTGACCGGGATGTGAACCACGGAACCGAGCGATGAAATGCTGGTGCGCTGTCACCTGAGTCACTCAGGCTCCTTGCCATCTATCGTGCAGAAAAATATGAAGCCTCACTTTGCTGTGCCAGTTTCCTTAAGGGCACCCGGACCCTGACAATGAAGAAATTTAGGTTTTTCAGTTTATTATGAAAGAAAATGCTACAGCTCTTCCTCTTTAAGTGACAATTTAATCTTCCCGGTACCTGAAATCCAATTTTTTTTAAATAATGTGCTCTATTGGGTGTGTCACCGCATAAAATTTCCATAGATACGCGTTGGTAAAAACATTGTCACCGAACTTCCCGGTCTTTCCAAATACATTATATTACGTATTTAGGGCATATTTCTAGTGTTGGCTTCTTCATTGATAGGCTTCCGCTTTGTCTGCATCGCTGTATTCCTTGGATATCGTTGTTTACATTGAGTCCTTTGGTGTTTAGTTAATGATCTGTATTGCATTATTTCCATTGTGTAACTGAGACTTATCGAACATGCCTCGATTTTGTAAGATATTTTTTGCTAGGGGCTTTACGTCGCACCGACACAGATAGGTCTTATGGCGACGATGGGATAGCAAAAGGCCTAGGAGTTGGAAGGAAGCGGCCGTGGCCTTAATTAAGGTACAGCCCCAGCATTTGCCTGGTGTGAAAATGGGAAACCACGGAAAACCATTTTCAGGGCTGCCGATAGTGGGATTCGAACCTACTATCTCCCGGATGCAAGCTTACGAGCCGCGCGCCTCTACGCGCACGGCCAACTCGCCCGGTGATTTTGTAAGATAAAAGGGCTCCTGTACTATCGGAATGTATGTTTGCATGATATACTTGCCGCTCATAGAGTATGATGTATTTAACGTTCATTTTCCTTCACACATGCGCATAGGACATTTAACTCAACGAAAATTGTTCTGATGGACCGCATATCAATATGTGGCTGTGAGGCGTGACTAGTCTTAAGGGAAATAATGGATAGGAAGAGCATTGTCACATTCGTAGTTTTGGCATACGAGCGACCATATCTACTCCTGTCTCTAGCACAAGCAAGAAGTTGCATGGACCAACTGACAAATACTCCAATGCATTGAAACAGTGTATTTGAAATTTCATTGCTAAAACAGGTGATAGATAATTCAGTACCGTGTAATGAATGTTGCAAAATGATCCATGTCACTAAATGTTAAGCGATAAAAATGACTTCGAAATCAAAAGAAGAGAATGGATAATGTAATTCGGACCAGAATCCCAAAAAAGTCTGTTCGTGGAAATTAATACTCTTAATTGTGGTGTATATGATGTTATTGCTACATACAGCAACGGTAAAATTGTGAAGTACGATGTGCTACAAAAGTTGGGAGAGATGCCCGAAATATATTTGGTCACTGTTATGATGTCAACAGATTATGAGAGGAAGCACAACGCTGAAAGGAAAGAAATGCGGTGTGAGATGAGACAAAGTATGAAATGTATAGAAAGGAGGCTAGATGAGGAGATGTCCAATGAATGCGAAAGCCCCTTTTATCGTGGTGGACTCCACGAGAAAGTTGGTTAAACTTTAAACCTCGTTTTCCACAAGTTTAGTTTTTAGCCATATAACGAACATTTTCCCGTAAACCATTAGATAATGACCTCAAATTTTCAGGGATTGTAAACAATGCCAGTATACACCTTCTATCCTAGGCGTTTTGTCCTGATTAATTGATGACAGGATTTATGTCAAAGACACTATATCAAAAGAATGTCACCGAGCTCGATAGCTGCAGTCGCTTAAGTGCGGCCAGTATCCAGTATTCGGGAGATAGTAGGTTCGAACCCCACTGTCGGCAGCCCTGAAGATGGTTTTCGGTGGTTTCCCATTTTCACACCATGCAAATGCTGGGGCTGTACCCTAATTAAGGCCACGGCCGCTTCCTTCCCACTCCTAACCGTTCCCTCTCCCATCGTCACCATAAGACCTATCTGTGCCGGTGCGACGTAAAGCAAGTAGCAAAAAAAAAATAGAAAGAAAAAGAGTGTCAATTATTTTCAGTAACAAAATAACCAATATCTTCCCAGAAAATACCAATGCATTAAAATTCGTATCGTACGTGGTGGTAAATAAATGTAACATACTACTGTATAAGTTTCATCATTCTGGTGTTAATAGTTTAGAAGAAAATGTTCATTACATTTAACATTGGAAGTACAGGAAGGTCAAGGTCCCCTTAAAGACTTTTGGGCGGGGTTTCGCTCACGTATTTCAGAAATATCCTCAAAATTGGAGTCTGTTATTTAACTCGTTTTCTTGATTAGCCCTCAATCAACAGTTTCAAATGTATCCACAAAGTTATTGATTCCATAACGCGTTCGCATTCGCGACCTTGGAAATAGTTCGTGGAATTATCATCTCATTATCCCAGCAGATTCGTGGTTTAATAAATTAAAGCACACGAAAACACGCTCTGCAATACTCATTCAGAATCCGTGAAATAGACTAAATCGATCAATTACTGTTGTATAAGAAGCAATGACACTGTACGCTACAGGGAAGCTTATCGCAGACTAGCTGGGACCAGCTATATGGGTCAGGTGGCTATTGCATCTTCCACTTGCCTAGATACGGTACAAAGAATACCCGGCAACTCGACTTAGGCTCGCACTATGTTTCTATGTAATAAACAAATTGCTCGGTTTGTGGAGACGGAGGTTTACTTCTCGCTCATTACATGGTGAATTTTCACATTGAAAACTCACAAAACTCTGTCTTTAAATTGCAGATCAAAACATATGAAGCTTAAGGTGGTTTCCGTGGCTTCAGTAGTAAGTGAAATAAATTGGCGTAACTTCTCATTTAAAGAATGAGATGCCACTGGAACTTCTGTAGTTGTTATTGTTGAAAGCATTCGCAGTTGTTTGGTTTAATTTACAATAGGTCTTAATCAAAGTATTAAGGCAATTTTGTCACTTATCAAAACATCATCAAACTAGCTTGAAATGTGCGTAGCAATATACGCCTATTACGAAATATCCTAATTACTTCGAGATTCAAGCTTTGACTCCTAGCGCTGGTAGAAATACTTAATATGAATCTCCAAGATGTTTTTCTACACACACTCAATAACATTACCCGAATTCCCAGAAAACACATCCTAAATTTATGCCAAGACGTCGCAGTTACAGGCCACGGTGATTCATGAAGTACGGTATGGTAAATCCATCTGATATGCGTAACGTCGATAATAAAAGGGATATCTTGATCAACATCTGTGCTTCAGTTACTGTACGACGAAAGAATGCCAGGGTGGTGTACCTCTCAAGAAGTGTCATTCCTGACGTTTTGACTTTCAAGTGATAATCGAACCACGTCATTCGGAGTGAGCCAAGTCTCCTTTCTACCGCCTTGGCTAAGCATTCCACCTATCTCAGAAACAGGTGGTAATACATTGCAGTTAGACGCATCACTGTGTACATTAAAGGTCAGGTAGTAGTAACAGCAGACGGATTTTACTTCTGGTGTACGTGCAAACAGGAATGATGACAAGTGATGTCCCAAATCACCAATAATAATCAAAAGAAGAATGCATTAGTTATAGATAACTTCTGAAAAATTTTGTTTCTTGTGGAAAGGTGATAGATAATCGGTAGGACATTAGTTTGTGAATTATAGATAATCGGTTAAAATGCAGGATGGAAAACTTAATATTTCACGTATCAATAATACTTATCAACTCACGTTGACTCATTTGTAAGCTAGAGTGATAGACATAGAGGCAGTGAAAAAGGTTGCTTGTACAAACAGATGGGAACGATTGTAGGAGGAAAGAAAGTTTCGTTAAGAATGAACGTGCTGTTCGTAATTACACATATGATCGAAGTAACATGCGGGGCGTATGGAGCAGGGCAATCCTATTTACCTGGAGTCTGTCGAAGAAGGCAAGAGAAGTAGAATTAGACTCAGAAGTCGACATTAATACTGAAACTAAAGAATTCAAAATAAATATTGTCGAAAGGAGTCTTATGGAGGAATTTTCGTACTTCATTATAATAATAATTATTATTATTATTCACCTAATGATATCTTCTAATACGCATTATATTCTGTAAGAATATGGATTTTCTGATGGAGTATTTGTTGCAGCAGTATTAGCGTCTACACACGATAGGGATTATTATTATTATTATTATTATTATTATTATTATTATTATTGATGATGATGATGCTTGGTGTTTTAAGGGGCCTAACATCGAAGGTCATCGGCCCGATTATTATTATTATTATTATTATTATTATTATTATTATTATTATTACTATTATTAAACACACTCTCTGACTGAATAGATCTTAATCTGTTTGTATTACGCATCACTGATAAGTACGCTCCCCGACATTATATATGTGTTCAAACAATATAATTGAGTTTACGTCCTACTAACTTATTTTACGGTTTTTGGAGACTGTGAGTTGTTCGAATTTTGTCCCATAGCATTTTCTTTACTTGCCGGACTGGCGTATCTGAACATCTTTAAATTCTACCGAAGTGAGTCAGGATTGAACTCGCCACCTTGGGCTGAGATGGCCAGTGCTGCCAGTGGTGTGTTCTGTTGTGTGCTTAAACACTGGTAGGAACAGTCGCCTTGTGCTGACTCAAGTCACAGAAAATATTCCTGTTCATTTCACTTGGATGACACTCCAAACTCTGCACGTTGATATGCAATAAGGACAATACGAGCTGTGTGTTGCAGTTATTAGTGTTAGACTACCTTCTATCATACGGCAGAGCATAAATCCAAGCAGATGTAGTAACTCCAACGCTATCCCTAGGAGGTCGTTGTCTAAATCTAGCCTAAACCAGAGCTTATCCGAAAACGAAGTTTTAAACACCCAAGTTGAACTTCGTAATCCCACCTTCCCGAACTTCATTCAGTCATGAAGGACGAGATCCACACTTTGACATACAGACTGGTATTAAAAGCTCTGTCACTAAACTCTCTTCATCTTATCCCAGTTATTCGTGGGGTCTCTGGAGCTACCCACGCTCATTTTGGTTTCTGTCGGATGCCCTCTCTGACACCACGTGGTTCTTGAGGTGAAAATCTGCCGGGCCGAATGGCTCAGACCGTTGAGGCGATACCAGTCATTCAAATGTTTTGTCGACCAAGTATCACAATCGGTATGTTGTTGTCCGTTTCCAAAGATAGCAGTTAACATCTCTGTTGAAGTTGGTGTCATTTAGTGGCATTGGAGTTTATTTAAATGTCTTAACTTTGTGTCGTTGGCTAACAGCAGGTTCGTGAACTCTTGCTGGGTAAAACTCCGACACCCCGGAGTCTCGTAAGATGTATACCAATTCCAGGAATGTTAAATAACGTTTCTCATTAATGTTGTTCTTGTTGTTATTGTTGTTTCTGTTGTTGTTGTTGTTGTTGTTGTTGTTGATGATGATCATTATTTCATTTGAAATTCGTCATACGTATAGCTCCTTGGCTGAATGACCAGCGTCGCGGCCTTCGGATCAGATATGCCAGGATTCGATTCCCGGTGTGATCGGGCATTTTAATCGCGTCTTGTTTTTACCCAAACTTGGGGACTGGGTGTTTGTGTTTGTGTCAATACATTCCTCTTCAAATACACACAACACACCGCATTACCAACCACCACAGAAACGCGCCATACTGAATACATCCCCCAACATAGGAAGAATATCCGATCGTAAAACGGGGTCAAGTCCACATGTGCGATACAATTTTCTCCCACGACCCCACCATAAGTTGGGAAAACGTGGCTGAAGAACAACAATATGACATTTACTACGCAATCAGGGCGTATCACTGCACAATTTACAACTAGAAAGTACGTAGGTGCTGGCATTTTCCAGTTACGTGATTGTTTATGCTTCTTAAGGGGACGATTTTCAGCTTATCTCACATTAATCTGGGTTATCTATTTTAAAGTTTTGGTTGAATGTTCCATACGAATAAACATTCGGCATAAGTAATTGGAAGCACTTCCACACTCAGCGTTGTATGTCGGATCCTCTGTTGATGCTATTTTATGTGATTGGTTTGGTGAAATGCCTACTCTGTAGGTGTGGGCATCAGCCATCTGTGTGGTAATTCCGCAGCCATACCACCCACCAATCACGTCCTCCACAGTTAATCTAGGAACTGACTTTGAATTACTAACATTGGCAACTTCATTTGCTCAGTGGTCGTAAATTATTAGGTCGTGATCCTGCAGGGATTTTAATTACATTTTCATTATTATTTACACGGAATATTGTATTAGAATACTGAAGTGTTTAATTTCAAATACAGGTATTGTTATATGGACAGTTAATAAACATACTCAAGTGTATTAGAACGTTAAATTTCACATGCTGACGTTGACGAAATCTCAAAATTACAATCGACAATTTATTAGTCGCTGAATTTTGGATGATACTTGGCGTAGTTCTCTTCAGAATAATATTTGGATATGTCGATTTGTTTTGTGAATTTTAAAGTGATGCCCTATTACTTAATTTTGTTTAGACGTTCTTCACTGAAGGCAACTCGAGCTCACAAGGAGTACGAAATATCCAATAGAATGAGACATCATAAGGCTTCTGATAAGTCTTGGACATTCTGTCCTTCTCTGTAGCCACAACGCATTCAGTTCTTCACTGCACTATTGTAATTGCAAAGATTTTTCTGAGGCTAACTCAGTCAACTGATCGTGAAGTTTTGAAGTCGGCCCTGCTCTCTCCACAGCTCGTACGCAAAATTTTTTTTTATAAAAATGTTATGTACCCTTCTCAAATCAATATTTTCAGCTTGGGAAAATGTTCTCAGAAGTGTGAAGTGAATTTACATGAACTGATATTAACTTTTATAATGCTTTAAAGTCAAGGAGAAAAATCTCAAACTTCTAAAGTAATTTAAAAGCTTTTGAAAACCTTTTGTATCAACACTTGATGTGCAAACTTTGTTCTCTCTGAAAAGCGTTAAATTCAACTTGGACCAAAAGTGCACTTTTGTACCTTCAGTTACGTCAATATTTAATTGCTGGAGGTTGGAGCAGAGTAAAATCTTTGCCAGCTTCTCACTAAATCGGCCGTAGTTTGATACCCGGCCACAGCATTTAGGATCTTTTAATTGATAGTCATGTCGATGTGATTCAGATATGACGTGAAATTTGAGGTCCCATGGCTGTAATAACTACTTGAGCAGTTGTAGAAAACCAAACGTTTTCTTGATTTAAGTGATATAGCCCACATATATCAGATAACTAACGTTGTCTCTTTAAGCTTTGAATTGCCTGAGAATTGGGCTACCATTAGAAATAGCATCTCCGTTCAAAGTTCACACAATCTGTTTAAAACTTTCCCAAGGAAAAGCCACCACTTTAGAGTTATAGAGCATTCATTTATGTAAAGTACCAACCGTATAACCTAGCAATTAATAGACATTTTAAGACCGAATTTTAAATATTGTTTAATGTTTTATTGCAGCATTATGACTTTGCTGGTGAGACGTAGTGTTTATAGTGCACTCTGTCTTCTGACATGAGCTAGATCAAATTTGTTACTTTCGTTCGTCTGTCTCAGTCTCATCCTTGACTTTGACGATGTGGAAGTGACTGAAGTATGAGCGATACTATCGCTGCATCATTAAGAACATGAAGGAGCGGATATGGCGTTTTAGTGATTGAAGATTTAGAAGAGAATAAGTTAGCGAGGCTTTTGAATGAATTATCCGAAGCATGTAGATAATTCATCCAGTATTTTTAAAAGTAATTCCTCTCGATCATGCATTTTCTGGCAACTACTGGTACTTGGCACATTGTTCCATTAAAATGCAGTATTGCCATTACCTCTGAAAGAAGATCATTAATCATTTCCAGATCGTAATTTTTCCCACGCCTATCTATTTTTGTATTTGTTTCACCTGGCATCGACTCAGACAGATCTTATGGTGACGATGAGATCGGGCAAGGCTAAACAGGAATTGAAAAGACAGTGACATTAATTAAGGTACAGCCCGGGCATTTGTCTGGTGTGAAAATGGGAAACCACGGAAAGCTATCTTAGGGGCTGCCTACAGTGCGGTTCAACCCCACAATCCCTCGAGCTGCACAGCCGACTCGCTCGATATATACAAGTGTTTCTATTTTCTTTCTTTATTTCTTTCTGTCTTAGCCCCTCTTGCTCCTTTCCGCTTAAGTGCGGCCAGTATCCAGTATTCGGGAGATCGTTGGTTCGAACCCACTGTCGGCAGCCCTGAAGATGGTTTTCCGTGTTTTCCCATTTTCACACCAGGCAAATGCTGGGGCTGTACCTTAATAAGGGTCACGGCCCCTTCCTTCCCACTCCTGGCCCCTTCCTGCCTCATCGTCGCCATAAGACCTATCTGTGTCGGTGCGACGTAAAGCAAATAACAAACAAAAAAACTCCTTTAAACTATATTTGCTTCTCCGTACGATTTTTATATTAATGGAATTTATATGAATATCCTCCACTCCTCCATGGTTGACTGTCCAGCGTCTGGCCTTTCGGTTCTCGGGGCTCTTTGTTCGATTCGCAGCTGGATCGAAGGATTTTAGGAGTTTTTTTGTTAAATGCTTAATTATATTCATTCGCGGACTTGTGATTCTAATGTCCTCAAAGTTCCTGTTGCTCATACATAACACACACTATTATCCCCCACCACACTATTACACCGTTTTTCATGCACAGCAAATGTCACCCACCCCCGCCGGAGGGTCTGTCTTACAGAGTTAGCAGTAGCCAAACGAAATTATCTCCACTCGACACAGACATTTTGTGATACAGTTCTCCTGCTCTTGCATCTTCACGGTTTCCTTCATCGTAAAATAATATGTCACACATCTCATGGTTCGAGAAGCCAACCGTCCTGTTCACTAACTCACTGTGTTCGTATCTGAACTGAAGTTGTTTGACAGCACTAGCGCATTTCCATGAAGAGAAAGTGCAGATGTCCTGCACACGTGCCACGAGCACTGACCTACGGTAAGGTAAAGAGGTGTTTACACACAGTACACACTTGACGTAAGCCCTTTCAAAACCATCGGATGGCTCCTTGTGTCTTACAGTAGGTAAGACACGAGGATATTTGATTAGGATATTTGCTTAGAATGGTGTTTGCCACCACCAGTTTGACGGACTAAACGTATTTTAATAGCACCCTGTATATCAAGATACTTACTGTCGATGAAGTGGTGAATTAAATTTGTGAACGAAATTGGTCAAACGACTAAAGAGGGAAAAGTGAATAATCAGTTTCAAGAGAAATAACTTACAAGTGAGAGAGTAATTCGAACGTTCAGGATCTAAACTGAATATATTTTCGTAAGTTTTAGGGATGGGCTATAGGTCTACTGAAATGTCATTATTTCCCTGATGTGCATAATATAATGAAAACAGTCACCCATCGGTGACCTAAGATCCAATACGGTTGTATTGGAATCTGATATAGCAGATAGTGATATTTTACGAATAAACTAGCATTGTGTTTAAGGAATTATTTAATGTTCTTAGTCCGTTGATGAATTAATACATGACAACACTATGATTACTCCCGAGGAACCCTAGAGCTAGCAATTTTAGGTGCAACAGTTTGGTTAAAGTGGTCAAAATATGTGTTTTAATTTAGTCAAAATAAGGTGCTTAAAAGTGCAAATTTTAGATGTAGATATCCATACATCACCAAAACCAAATTTGTTATCATCTATTACAAATCTGTTTAAAACAAGTCGCAGAACACAATGTTATAATCACACGTCCAAAAACCTGCAAATTTAACAATCACTAGGCTCGTACTTAAGCTCCCAACTAATGCAGTATAGGGAGCCCACTATTCTAGCGGAGAATAGGGGAACTACATAGAACCAAGCTTTACATACGAAACGTTTCATTTTTTTCTTTTTCATTTCTTTGGGAATAAAACGAGGCAAAGGATCCAAACAAGTATTAGACAAGTGTGAAAGGTGCTTGAGTTGAGAGAAGGTTCTAAAAAGTGCAACCGAAACACCGTTAGGGGTGCTCATTTTATCTTTACTTTGCAGGAAAAGCTAATTTCGGCATTTTAGTAGCGAAAAAGAATTAAGATACAACACCTAAAATTCATAGCTCTATTTATTAGAGTTGCCTTAAAAATAACGCAATGAAAGAAACTCTTTGAACGAATGCTTAGAGAATTTTGAACTAGTTACTGCTCAGGGAACACAACGTATTCACTGTGCTATTACCTTTTATGAAAATAAAAACGTGGAAAGTGCTCACAAATTCTTCCAAAAGGAATGTGTGTATCCTATACATACGACTCATTCCACACTAACAACAGACACTCCTGACACTAAACTCTCTTAACCACACAAAAATATGCTTAGAATGTAGACCGTCCATCACAGTAGCAGTGGTCGTGGTCTTTCCCATGCAAAACAGAGTATTCTACCTCAAGAAGCAACCGAATAATCATCCATCGTAGTCTTAAGGGAGGAACATGGGTAACGCAAGGTAACATAATTTCAATACGACATAAGGAAAAACACATATAATTCAATGCCGTGAGTATATCGGTATATTTTCAGTCAAAAGTGTCAGAGTAATTACGGTGCATAAAACGCATTCGTTTTACTGTCCTGATAGTGCTGCTATTAGTCTTCC